>NW_017307615.1:166350-191656 GCF_000935625.1 Nanorana parkeri
TACGGCTGCAATCAGCCGTACAAGCCTCTAGTGAATAGCCGAACAGGGTTCGGCTAACTTCGCTTTGGGTAGGTGAGTCACTCAGGTGCCTATGGCAGCTTAGTGAATAGACCCCTTTGCTGCTGAAGTTTTCCTCCACCTGGGTCCACAGATGGTCTAACAAATTAAAGTCTAAATCACACTAACAATTTTAGGGCAGTTACAAAACATGTTTCTTCCTTTTGAGATACAAATTTTAACTATATGAATAAAAACTGACAATTGTCAGCACCCTTGTCAGTGTTAAATGATTTGTCTCAATCCACTAGCTGCCACTTGTGTTGCACAGCTTGGTCTGTTGAGGAAGTTAAAAAAAGAAAAGCAGACTTACTGGCCAGTTTACAAGGTAAAAATAAAGGAGAAAAGCCTAAACAAAATTTTATTTTTAGGGGGGTTTAGAGGGTGCTTTAGGAGATGTTGAGTTTTCAGGAAGTGGTAGGTTAAGTGTAGGTTAAGTGTTGTGAAGTCCTTTAGTTTATAAGACATGTAAAAATGTTGGGCATCTATAGTATGCAAACATGTTCTTAGCAATGGGATCCTAGTACTTAAAAACAGCAGCATAGGGCTTCTATAATGAAGAACAATTGTATTGGGGAACACATTTTTGTATCCCTCAAAGGGTTGAAAAACTGTATTAAAGCAATATTATACTGTATTATGCAAACTATTATTTGTCAATCTCCCAACTATCTCCCAACTACAGCACTATCCGGTAGGGTTGCACAGATACCAAGTACAGTACTCGGTACAAGTACGAGTACATGTACCGATACTTTTGAGCTCCAAGACTAGACTAGAGAAAAATTAAAAAATTACGAGGCAGCCTTCATTTGTAAGGAGCACACGGAGCTCCTGGGATTTGTACATCTCTGTTTTAATGTACGATTTTGTTTTTATAACTATAAATAAAGGGATGCACAGATACCAGTTTTGCGAGTATGATTACTGGTACTTGCCGAGTACTTACAAGTACGAGTACTGATACATTTTTGTTTATTGTCATGTGACAGTTTTTCTAAAACAATACAGACTAATGATTTCAGGACAGTGGTGGAGTGCCAGAGCCAGGTCCCAGCTGCAACCACTGCAACCCTGGTAGTTCTCATGAAAATGCCAAGTATCCGTACTGGTACTCAAAAAGTATCTGTGCATCCCTACTATCCGGTATACATTTAGGTATTTTCCTGAAGTAGAAAATGAAAAAAAGGTCTGTAGGTTCTGGATACTCAGGAAGTTGGTGAATATGACTTATTTACTGTCCATTTGTTTAAAACATCTTTTTCAAATTACTAGCTTTGCTGTGCAAAAAATGAAGGTATTTTCACAACGGGACATATCTGATTTGCCAAAATGACATGATACTGTTACAGTGGTAAGATGAAAGGCTTTTCTCTTGCTTGGAGACACACATTTCAATAGATAGAATGTCAAGTTATTGCCTTGGGAGGTTCCACAGTTAGTGAGTCTGGGATACAAGAGCATGCACAATAGGCCTATGTTGATTCTTTTTTCATGACAATAATGGAAATACAACATTTTAGATTTGGCCCTATAACAATCAAAGCATATTAATGCAATTTAATTCACCATAAATATACCTGTGTTGTATTTTACCAAATTCGTCAGGGAATTGAGTGTTCATATGATATGGAATTGTTCTTTGATACAAGTGATATTTGCACCCATACTTTCTAGCTAAGTAGGAATTCTGACAGACTGATTTTTCGCTGACTATATCAAGCAGTGAGTGTCTGATTACTGCTTTGTTAGGACTAGACAGTAGGTTCCTAGTCTCAGCATAAATGGTGCCTTAAAGGCATAATGGTAATTCTATAATTTTGATGTAGTTTGTGAATTGCATTTAAACATTTGTAAGCTGGTTGCAGAATGCTCTCTAGATGGATTCCCTGACTAGCTGATTTACAAAAGTAAGCACTGCACTGGTTCAGTGAACCAATGAACCCATTTGCCCACCAATTCAGGGTAAGAAGAAATAATACAATATCCACTATTCAGAGATGTACAATAATAAAAACTCCTCTTGGCAGTAACCAGGTTCTGCTCCAGCAACAACACCATGCAGGAAAGAACTTGTCCGGTAGAGCCGTAGTGTCAGAATGCATTTGAGTTGACATTGGTTGATGTCAGTTGACCTTTTTTTACCATACTACATTGTGTTAATGTGCATTTTTTTAACATATGACATTTACATTTTGGAACATTGTGTAACTATGTAACATTGATGTGTGGGTTTTTATGTTCACAGCAGGAGACAAAATGCATCATTTTTCTTTTCTTGTGATGCAGTGTGCTGTGATGTGTTGTAACGCCTTACAGCATGTGGTGCATTTAAATATAGCATGTTCCATTTTCTCAAAGCACACACCAACACATAGCATTGGTGTCAACTGAGCCTATTAGAAACAATATTTGTGGCCTGTTATTGCATTGGGCCTGCTTTGAGCAACGCGGCCCAATGCACGTGGTGTTAATGGGCCTTACTGTTTTTTGATAATGGTATCAGTGGATGTAATGTCATTATATACTATAATTTTGCTTGAAGCAAGGAAGCAAGCAGTAAAATATATAACTGGATTTACACCACATGTTTTGCATTTAACACATGTTGACATGCATTCAATGCACTTATGTTGATGTGTGTTGATGTGTTTTTTAATGCATTGCATTGATGTGCATTATTTTTACACAAACAAAGCCAAAATACATTACGTCGTTCTCCCTAATATTCATTGCAGCATGATGTGACATATTGCATCTTGTGTAGTGCATTGTGCTGCATTTAAATGTAGCATGTTCCATTGACACCTAGTGCACATCAATGCAGTGCATTGGTATGAACTGGGTCTATTGGAAACAATGTATTTCAGCTTGACATTATCACGTATTTAATGTGACATAATCTGTGCTGGCCAATATATGTGTGAAAATGAGGTCTCTGATCATTGAGTGCATTCAGGTAGGCAGCTGAGCTCATGATTTTGGGACATATCGTTGCTGAACCTAGACCTGACCAACTGAAGCAACCCCAGATCATAACACTGCCCCCACAGGCTTGAACGGTAGGGACTAGCCATGATGGGTGCATCGCTTCTTCTACCTCTCTTCTTACCCTGATGTGCCCATCATCACTATGGAAACAGGGTACATCTGGACTCAGACTACAAGAGCTTTTTCCATTGCTCCAGAGTTCAATCTTTATGCTCCCTAGCAAACTGAAGCCTTTTTTCTGATTATCCTCACTGATGAGTGGTTTTCTTAAGGCCACACAGCTGTTTAGTCCCCATCCCTTCAGTTCTCTTGACATTGTGTGTGTCAAAATGTTTTTACTTTCACTATTAGACATAGTCGTGATTTCTAATGTTGATTTTTTACAATCTGATTTCACCAAAGGTTTAAGTAATTTACAATCACTATTAAGTTAAAAAGCATGGTGGTAATAGGGGATATGCAGTATAGAGTGAACACAAGAATTTGTAGTCCACCACATGTCAACTACATGTATATTAGCAGAATATAGTACAGAGTTCAAAGGGAAAGGCAGGGCATTATGGATCTTCAAAAACTTGGTCCAGCAAACTACTACATAAATTCGCTGGCACCTGTGAACCTCAGCATTAGCCATAAACCCAAAAGAGTGGTCCCAAACCTTATCCATGAACCCAAACCTCATCATTATCCAATTTGTGTGTGTGTGAGTTACTAATTACAAGAAGATCTGTATAAACTAGGGGGTGGGAAGGGATTAAACATTTCAGGATATCCTGTATAGTGAGGATGGAGGGGGAATTATAGATTAGAGAATCATAGATTTCAGCTGTGCATTGCAATGCAGCGGCTGGTGTGAATGCAATCTAAATGAGGAGCGCACAACAGACATGGATTAACTGATCATTATGACTGGACTGTGAATTGGACCTCGGCTCAATTGTGAAAATTTTATTCATCTGCCACCTTGAATTTCAGTTTACCATGACTGCAGGAGTGGGGGGTGTGGCTTGCCGCAAGCTGTGTGTCTCTATGGATGCACACAGCTAGCAGTGAGCACAGCCGTGACCACGCATGCATGGAAGACGCCTTAGCAGCTGGCTAGCTGATGCAGTGAGCTGCTGAGGAGGGGATGGCATTTAAAAGAATTTAAAGAAGAAAAAACGTCATGTTCCTGTGGACTGTCAAAAGTTAATAAGAAAAAAAGTAAATGTTCAATGTCACTTTAAAAGTAAAATACACTACACACACACAAACAACAGCCAATACTGGGTATTATTGCAACGAACATTGGTTTGTAATAACCCTTCCAAAATTAAATAACATTTCGTAAAGAACAGACCCGAATGCCGAAATCAAAAAGAAACAAAAATCCGAATCCACACAAAATGAAACAAATTTTTTGCCGGCTTACATGTCTAGTAAGCATAATTAAAGTAAAAAAAGATGAAAGGTGGAAAGGGACTTATTAGCAGCACTCTAAAAGAAAGTGGCTGCTATTCATTCTTAAGGCTGGGCACACACCTTACAACCATCGCAAGACTTTTGTCTTGCGATGGTTGTAAGGTACTTAAAAAAATGTACGATCTGCCTATCTTTGACAGGCAGATCGTACTTGGGATGATCACAAGCTGCGCCCCCCTGAGAGGCGGGCTTCCGATAACCGCAATGCCGAACGGGCAGTGTGCGCTTGCGCACAACGGCCCGGCCGGCTTTTATCGTACGAACATGCTACACACCCGCCGAACATCGTACAATGCTCGGCAGGTTTTCGAACATGTTCGTAAGTTAAAAGTCGTGCGACCTTACAGTAGCAGAGGTCGCACGGCTTCCACACACCTTACGATAATCGTACGATCGCGGAATTTCCCGTGATTATCGTACGATTATCGCAGGTTGTGTGGGGACCTTAAGAAGGATGAGTACATCATTCCTTTTGCTGCCAACCTGTCTCATTGAGGTGCTTCTCCTGCCGAGTTCTTTTGGTGCATAGCCATGTGCTTCCTCATGCATGAGGTAAAAAATTGGCTGGTACGTTTAGCAGAGGCTGCAGACCTAAACGGACAGACAGTCTGTCAGCAGAAGATATGATACAAAAAGGCCCACACTGCAGAGTCCATGCAATTTGCTGCCTATTGAAGTGCTCTCATACCAAAAGAATACCTCAAGTAAAGATTTTGGGTGTATTTGGGATGTGGGAATGGGTGGGGGCTCATGGAATGTGGGATTGTGGTTTTGAAGTGTGTTTGTGCACTCTGTTTTGACATTTTATAAAACTTTTAAGACAATGCAGTGCAGTACCGCATAAAAGTGGCTTGAAAACTAGATTCTTAAACTGGTGTGCCACTTTCCAGTTTTTGTGAATTTGAGGGCTCTAGCTTTATTTTTAAAACAATCTATTACACATAGAAAAAAATAATGTCCGAATACAGTGTCGCTGTCTTTGAGAATTGTCCTTTTTTTTTTTAACATCTGAATTTTTATTATAGATGATAGTAAATAACAGTATTACAGGAATGTAACATGCGCCTCCGAGAATTGTCCTTTTAACATCACATACAACTTAAAGGCATCTTCCTAGCATGTAATTGAATAGATTGGTGTTTTTCCCATGTTCCCCTTGATGTTGTGTAAAAAGAAAGACCCTCCCCCTGCTGTAGGATATTTTTTATTTATTTATTTTTTTGCATTGGCACATGTCCCCCAGGGCCAGCTCCTAATGCAATTCTTTGCTCATTAGACTTGAAAATGGCTGAATTGACTTTCAAGATTTGCTTCCCTCCCCCCATAGACTTCAATTATGGATGTTCAGATACCAGTTCAGATACTAGTGCTGATACTTGGCATTTTCACAAGAACTACCAGGGTTCCAGCAGTTGCAGCTGGGACCTGGCTCTGGTGCTCCACCACTGTCCTAAAATCATTAGTCTGTATTGTTTTAGAAAAATTGTCAAATGACAATAAAAAAACATTAAACAGGGATGCACAAATCCCAGGAGCTCTGTATGCTCCTAAAAAATGACAGCTGCCTCCTAACTTTTGAGTTTTTCTCTAGTCTAGTCTTGGAGCTGGAATAGTATCTGTACTTGTACCAAGTATGGTACTTGGTATCCGAACATCCCTAACTTCAATGGGTTTATGAGTTAAGTTTGCAAATTTTGGACTGTGCTAAACGAACCCAGACACTCATCTCTTGTTACCAGATAAATTTGTAGAAGATCAGGCAATTGATTCTCAGATCCCTTTTCTGATCTTGGCCCAAATGTGATATAAGACATACCCATCAATTATTTTAACTTTTCTTAGTTATCTTTCTGTTTATTTATATTGCACACAAGCACTTTTGTGACCATATTTTATTTTATGGACTCTTTTATTTACAAGTAACTTATTTAATTAAAGATTATAGCTTAAAAACAACTGCCAGATTATGTATTCTAATCTTTTTTTTTTATGATATACCATAGCAAATATTTTAATTAGTAACGTGTATTAACATTTTATAGCCCATTACAGCAAATGTCATTGTTGTTTGCAATTCAGATGCACTGTAATGTTCATTGCGCATTCAGACCCTGGGGAGAAAAACATGAAATGCTTACAATGCTGTAAATAAGCAGCTTCAGACAGTCCACAGACAGAGATCAGTACAGTTGTAAAATATGCTGAAAGTGTCCCTAAAATGGTCACTTTAGGTTAATAGTAAAATAAAAACCCTGAAGCAGTGTAATGAAAAGATATAATTTATATATTTAAACAAATATATTTAAATAAGCTGTATATGTGAAGATATCAGCCCTGCTCTCAATTTGATTTAAAAAGTAAAAGACTTCATAATATTACAGTGTATTTATTTTCATTGCAGTTTTATCGATTTTTACAATTACTGTTAATTAACTGAACAGGCTCTTATGTTTGGGGTTAAAGATAGAAGATCAATTGTCTGCATAGCTTGCCACACACTATTCAGCATTCTCAAGTGATGCAATCAAATTGAACATTAGTGATTAGTCAACTAAAGTTTCTAACATGCATTCTTCTGGCATTTTCCTTAATCTTCCTTAGTATTTACAAGTGCAAAATACAGAACTTTATATTCATTTCATAATATACTGTACCTGCTACTCTCCAGAACTGCACTTTCTTGTGCCTACATTTGCCTGCCTGCTAATGTTTTATCTTTCAAAAGGAGATTTTCATTTTCTAAGTTTTTGTTTTATTTTTTTTATAACCCTTTACTCCTACAACACAGGATTGCTTGCACACCAGGTATAGAGGCCAACATGCCGGTCGTGACCTGCAGCATAAGGCTAATTTTATTATGCTAGTTTCAGGCCTTATATACTTCCATATCAGACAAGTACCTGAAGAGCATGGCCAACACTCAAAACACCAGCAATACACAGATGGCATTACTGGCCTAGAGGAAATACAGAAATCGGAGATAATATGTAACGCTTATTTTTAGCCACTGGGGGTACCGTTGCCAGCAGTGAACTGACCCTTTGAACATTTGCCCATTCATCCAAGTTAGAATAAAAGAAAGAAAAATACACAAGCAGGTTAAATACTTTATTCTGTAGAAACACACCCTTATTTATCACAATTCAATAAACATAATTTCAATAATTTCTATTTTCTGCATCCTACACCATGTTTCCTCATTATCTAACCCTAAGAGATAGGGTTAAAATCTGGGATACAAAGCTGAGTTCTGAGCCCCTAAATAACATCTAATACTAAATCATTAAAGCCCAACTCTGGGCACCATCAATTTCAAAAGTTCAAATGCTTACTAGGAGTTTATTTCTGCTTTTTGTTTCTGCTATATAGTTATTGACTGTTTGATTCCTTCAATTAGGCTAAACAGACTACAGCCACAGCATTTTTACATCTTTGCATAGCTTCATGAATAGCAAAAAAAAGAAACGGAGATTCAAGACCAGATATCAGTCATAACATCCTCACTGATGTCAGTATGGGGAAAAGGGGGCTTGAAAGACGTAATAATGGAGATGTACTACATGACCAAACCAAAAGGCCTCTTTTAAACATCTTAGAAAAACATATACAGTAAATAGCAGAGGTAAACCCCTAGTAAGCACTCAAAAGCTATAAAGAAATGATAATGCTTGGAGCTGGACTTTAACCTAAACTTATTTCAAGTAAATAGGCAAGGAGTCTCAATTATCCCTTTTAAACAGTTTACAATAGAAGAGACATCTTCTCTTTGCACATTTGAATCAGGTACTTGAGTGCATCATTGCTACATTCTACCATGTATGTTTTAATGCACTGTTGGTGTGGTAAAAATCCAGTCTCCATCAGTACTGGTGGATATTTATTTTGGTTGTGCCTGACTAATATTCTGCAAGCTAGCGACGTTTTCTAGTATGTTGGCCAATATTTCCTGCAGAAAGGGGGTCTCAAGTGCATGCATCATTCTCCTTGTTTTAGCAGCTTGTATACCCTACAGCACCTACAGGTACATCTAGAGCCCTGGTTCTCAACTAGTGGGTCACAACCCAAAAGTGGGTTGCAACCTTGTGTTCAGTGGGTTGTAGCATGAAGGGTTGCCACCTGTTTGCACGGTTCCATTCCTTTCTGAGTGGAGGGGGGTTGGAATGTTCCAGGTGAGGGAACCCCCAGGGGGATGCATTGGTCCTAGGCAGCCTGGGGGGCACAGGCCTCAAAAACGTTTTTGCTCTATAGTGTAATAAACACAACTCCTTGGTATGGACCAGGACCCCCCTATACAGTAACAGCTACTTGGTACCTTCCTGTGTAGTGACAGGAAGGGTTTTTTTCTCTTCAGGAGGCGGAGCTGCAGCATTGGCAGAGCAATGGAACAGAGCAGAGCCTGAAGTTGAGCAGTGCATGGAGTGGTAACTATAATTTTAAAACAAATTCTTTCTTTTTTGGGGGGGGCTGCTGGGACAGAGGGGGCAGCTGGGGTGTACATTTTGTAGGTGTTTCTGCCTTGTTCTTATTATTTCATTTTGGTTACCCCTGTAAATGACCCTACCTCAGTTTGGCATGGGGAATTGTTTTTTTATTATTCACATTTTTCAAAACAGACAGGAGCAATGGGACCAAATGACCAGTTAATTAGTTCATCTGGCAGCAACCTACACATCGACTGTTAAATGATTAGGGTCACTGGTGTCTGCCAAAAATCCATTGCCTTCCAGACTGGTGTTTTTTTATGAAGGGTGTGAGGATTCGCTTCAAATGGTAGCACATTCAGTACACTACCACTCACTTTTCACTTTGTAAGGGCTTCTTTGCCCACTTTTATTAACGCTCAATTCAAAAGAAAAGTCCTTACAGGTGTTCCCTCGCAGGGGTTTTCAAACATAAAGAACTGTTTTCTGTCACAACAACAGTTTTCAGTCTCACCGACTTCAAGTTGGTCCTTTAACTTAAACGTCCACTGGCCACACAGTCATGTCTTTTCGCCACACAAGAAGACTGCTCGTTGGCCACAGAGGTGGATTGCCACACAGGCTGCTGCCACACAGGCGGATTGCCACACAGGCTGCTGTTTTGCCACACAGGCAGATTGCCACACAGGCTGTCTGCTCCCCAGTCCACACAGTCTGTTTCTAGGGTGGGGCCCTTCTCTTAGGAGGCTGGGACTTCTTGTAAAGGCCCTAACTAGCCAGCTAGCTTCAGCTGGGCTTGTTACCTCCGAGCCTCCAGCCCTCTCAGCACTTCCCCCTAGAGGAACACACACACTGTGCACCCACACACACTGTGCACCCACACACACACACTTAACCACTTGCCGTCCGCCCGTTGTAAAAAAACGGACGAAAACCTAAATATGCGTCCACTGCACCAGCGCGCAAAAATGACAATTGCGCTACACACGTTACATATCGCCACAAAGTGAGAGCAATCATTTTAGGGCCATCGATCACTGATAACACTAAACTGATGAGCGGTAAAAGCTTTTAAAGTGTCGCCTATGGCCAATTTTGGGTATTATCGTTTTTTGAGGTTTCGCGCACGCAATTTTAAGGCTTGACATGTTTGGTGTCTTTTTACCCGACGTGACACCGTCTTTTATATTTTACCAAAAAATTGGGTAATAATAAATGTTTTATCATTTAATATAGGGGAAACAGTTTTTTTTTTTAATTTCGGTAATTTTTCCTTTAATATAGTAAAAAATAAAAACCCCAGTGGTGATTAAATACCACCAAAAGGGCGGAGCTTGGACATGGCGGCGGACGGCAGCTCTTACTGCTAGCTCCTGTATCCCGGGCCTGGCATCTGATTAAAGTGCCTTTATTCGTTACTTTAAAGACATACAATGGGTCCTACAAACAAGAAGAAAACAACGGGCTCAAAGCAAACGCCCGCTCGACCCGCTAAAACGGATATCGAGACCTTTTTTCAGAGCTCACAGGATTCCCATGGCTGCCGACATACTGGCAATATGGCGACCCCACATGTCGATCCAGCTTCTCCAGTCCGATCATCAACACATCAGGGGGACTCCCCTGTCTCTTCTCGGCTTATCGCTGCATCCTCGGATGAAGACCAGGATATGGGGGAGTTCCGCCGAGCCCTCTCCCATCTACCCACGAAGCGGGACATAGAAGCTCTCTTTTCCTGCTTCGAGGCCTTACACAAGCGGGACATGGCGGACCTAGGAGAAGCGATCCATGGCTTTCACCGTCGCATGGACGCCGTTGATGAGAATGTCTCCTCTCACCATACAGCCATTGTGGAGCTTCAATCTTTGGCTGCTCAGCAACACCAGCAATTACAATCGACCTGGTACCACATGGATAACTTGGAAGATAGGAGCCGCAGGAATAACATCAGGATCCGTGGCATCCCTGAAGCCACCGTCGCTGCGGAACTCGAGCACTCTGTACGCGGTATCCTAAACACACTTCTGAACCGACCCGCAACAGAGGCTCTGGAGATGGATAGAGTTCATCGCGTACCTGGCTACCAAAATCCCTCCATGACACAACCTCGCGATATCCTATGCAGGATCCACTTTTTCCGCCAAAAGGAGGAGATCATGGTGAAGGCCAGAGAGAAGGGCTCCCTGGACTTTGATGGTGCAGAGATCACACTCTTTCCAGATCTCTCACAGTGCACCTTGGCCAGACGGAGGGCCCTTCGTTCCCTGACTAGGGTACTACGCGACAGGGACATCTATCGCTGGGGATACCCTTTCCACCTACTTGCAAGGAAGAACGGCAAGTCAGTTATCCTCAGAAGCCCTGCTGACCTAGACAGCTTCAACAAACAACTAGGGATTCCCTCCGTCGAGCTGGAACCATGGCCGGATCCTCCTACACCTACTCTTACGGTTACCCATTGAGACGACGAGTGGAAGGAAGTTCTCCCTCAGAGGAAACGCCGCTAGGATCCCCCTGCACTACTATGGCAATAATGCCTGTTAATAGTCGCTTTCCTCTCACCCTGTGCCTTCGTCTCTCATGGACTTGCTCCTCTGAACCTCTACCACTAACTGCGAAGGAGAACCTGAACCTGTCCTAATCCCAACCGCAAGTATTATACCACCATTGCTGATTATACAGTGATATTTTTACTCATTCTCATGCGCCCTGTAACATGTTTAGACATGACTGTTCCCATGAAGTTACAAACCTCATTCATCCAATAGTTCAACTTGTTGTTCAGTATGCCTCTGTTTGAAAACTTATTCAGGATGTCTTAATACTGTTCCTGTGCTGGTTCTGGACTATTACAGTTTGCCGTTTAAAGGGGAGAGACAGATTCTATATCAGTATAGAGACTGATTCTGGCTGATCTCCAGAGAACTTCTTTTTTTTTTCTTTTCCTCTTTTACATACTGATTTTTCAGAACCTGCCACATGTAGTTACCAGAAGTCTCTCTACCTCCTGAGAGAAGGGTTTTGCTCATTTTTTCCTTGTTCCACACCCTTAATGTCATATATGTTGAAGGCTTGATTGTATGAGGTCCTGGTACTGTATAGAATATATAGGTATATCGCTGCCTCTTTTAACTGAATTCAAACCTTTCACACCCATACTAACCTAATTGATTGTTAACTTAATGCCAGTTTCCCATTATACTGAGTGGCAACTAGCTCAAACCTCAACTGTTTTTATACCACCCCCTTGCAGCAAGCCCTGGCGGGGACCCTGCCTTACCCCCAATTGCAAACAATATTTCATCATTTGTTATAATATTGTGATACCTTCACCTCACTTCGCACGCAAGCTCGCAACTACATCCATCATTGCTCCTGTGAAGTTACAGTCTTTACATATTTCTTGATACTTGCCATATCTCAGGTGGTTATCTCATTCAGAATAATTTAACACCACTACTGCACCAGTCCTAAGATATTACAACCTGCCCCTGAAAGGAGAGAGCCTGACCATATGCCTGAGTAGAGTCTATCCCTGCTCGTGTTCCCCCATAAGAAAGGGTATTATTTAACAGTTATATTTGCAAGTTCATTAGAACATTAAACCACCCCAAATTCCAGATAAACATCTCTCCTATTGATCACTACCACACACACGAGTATCAGAAACCCAACAAAAATTGCGGAGGGTCCCACTCTTTAAACTCGATTTGTTTTCATCTAATCACATTCTGATTGTTTCACATGCTCATATGTCACATCCCTACCACTATAGAATGTACTCAGTACCCGTACTGGAACCATTAAACTACCTATATGAGGTCTCACGCCTCCATGTAATGACCTTGGCTGATAGCTCCTGAGCCCATTCACCTCCCTATACAATGTAAAGCCCCATTGACTGATAGCTACTGAGCCCATTAACCAACCTCACCTCTTGCTTATCTCGAGACTTATATCAGTTGAAACACCGCCCGCACCTCTCGCTTATCTAATTTCCTCTTCCCGCACCCCTAAAAAATGATACTCACCTACAGCCTGTACACTATGCAAACAGATCTTCCTCATCGCTATGAATCCAAATGTTTGTTGTATCAATGCTTGCCTACTATATTATGTGACTACTGTTGTAAGCCTTAAATAGTACTAATACATGTTCTCCTTTATTATTTATTTATTTTCTATACATATTATCTGGTTTTAGACCACACCCGGAACTGCTACCATTCTGCATTCCTCCCCTGCTAAAGATTTGGGACACCCTCCTAAAAGACGATAAACTCTCACGCTACACCGGCCCTATGACCCCTGTCATAGATAATCCCTCCTTCCCTTTGGGTAGCTTCTCTCCCACCTTTCTTAAATGGACGAAACACCAGCCATCCCCTATCTCTACGGCCCTCTCGCCCAGTGGCCTCAAACCCCTACTTGACCTCCTCCCTGAAGAGGGTGCGGCTCCAGGTCAGTGGCTCCAATATTTTCAGCTGCAAGGTTTTTACCTCTCAATACCCTCCCGCACCAACCTACATGAGACTCCTACCGCCTTTGAGGCCCTTTGCCTGTCAGACGCCCCTCCCAATCATTCCATCTCATTGTTGTATGGGTTATTGATCGCCCTGAAGTCCTCCCCCCGACCATATTTCCTGAAAGCTTGGGAACATGACATTGCCCAGGAAATCTCTGACGAAGAAATCAAGATTTCATTCCTCTTCACACATAAAATATCTCTAGCTAGCTCAGTACAAGAGAACGTTTATTTCCCACGTGCTGGTACTTGTTGTACTGTTATATTGTTTGTACTCGTAATAAATACTCTGTACTTGTTGTACGTTACACTTAAAAACAATAAAACTTTATTACTTAAAAAAAAAATACCACCAAAAGAAAGCTCTATCTGTTCCTAAAAAATGGTATAAAATTAATTTCAGTACAGCGCATTGCATGACGGAATAAATGTCAGTCAAAGTACCGCAGCGCTGAATACTGAAAAATGGCCTGGATGGGAAGGGGGTTTAACACCGCGGATGTCAACTGGTTAAAGACCAAAGGCAAATGAGGGTCCTGAGGTTACACAGGTTGAAAACCACTAATCTAGAGTAATAAAATGTGTCTCTCTTCATAAAAAACACCAGTCTGGAAGGCAATGGATTTTTGGCAGACACCAGTGACCCTAATCATTTAACAGTCGATGTGTAGGTTGCTGTCAGATGAACTAATTAAGTGGTCATTTGGTCCCATTGCTCCTGTCTGTTTTGAAACATTTGCTGGACCATCACTTCATGAAATATCCCTATTTAGCACTATCCCCTGTGATATAATCAGCTTAATAAGAAAGTGGTTTACTTGTTTTTTTCTGTGTTATTCTATAATATAGTTATACTATTAAAAAAAAACACATGGTTTAAAAGTGCATAATAGGTTATTTGAGAATCCTGGCCTTTTTTTAGGCTGGGAATCTTTTCAGTTATTTATTGCAGGTATTTATCTCACATACATGCATACAAGGGCCAATTTAGACAGGAGCCAATTAACCTACCAGCCTGTCTTTGGAGTGTTGGTGGAAACCGTAGTACCTGGAGGAAACCCACGCAACACAGGGAAAACATACAAACTCCTTTGTAGGTAGTGACCTCACCGGGATTCGAACCAGGGACCCCCAGTGGTGCAAGGCAGAAGCGCTAACCACTACATCACTGGGCTGCACCTATAAAGCATGGTTCAATTTGCTCCAACAGGGAATTCCTTCCTCATTCCCTGAGGCAATCAGATATTCGCTGAATCAACAATCTCTGGTGTCATCTCTGGTGTTTTTACTTTTAAAATGTTAATATATAGGTATAGAGTGTGCAGTTAAGAATACATCCAGATTTTTTTAACAATTTACTGAGCTTGCTAAAACTAGTTCCTGAGGTAGCCTATTCCACATTTTCCAGCTTTTACTGTATGAAGCCTTTCTGTGTGGGAAAGTTAAACCCCTTTTCCTCCAAAAGTAAAGATTGCCACCTTGTCTTTTGCAATAAACTCATAGTGAATACTTTTGCATCAAGTTCAGTATATGGACCGTTTATGTATTTATATATGGTTCTCATTTTCCCCCTAATCACCTCTTGTAAAGAGAGAATCATTTCACTTCAGCTCATCTTTCTTCATAGCCTAATTGCTCCATGCTACTTATCAGTTTAGTTGCCTTTCTGCACAACATCCTTTTTGTAAACGAAACCGAAAATAAACTCCATATTCCAGAAGAGGTCTTACTAATGCACAGGATATTTCTCTCTCACTCTCTCCCTCCAAAATTCTGGACTTTCCTAGTTGTACACCACCTAGAGTGTATGCTGTATGCCTGTTTTTAGTCCCCAAGTGCATAACTTTACATTTTGCAACATTAAATCTCATTTGCCACAAAATAGTCCAATTTAACAGTACTGGATACTTCTGGGACTAACAAAAGGTAACAAAGAGAGCAATGAAATTCACCATTAAGGGCAATTCACACCAGCAGCTGCTCTGAACGCACAGGGTTGCCAGATACAGTGCTAAAGGACCAATCCTGATGCATAGCACTCAAAAATATATTAATCATGTGCCGCGCTATATCTCTCTATACCATGTGTCAGAAAATGAATTCTAATTCATGTGTGTCACATTAATGTAAATGTAATCCAATTACAATTCACTTATATCCACATCAATGCAAAAGTATCTTACTCTATAAAGTGCATTTCATTAATACAAGCAGAAAAACGTGTAATATTTTAGTGTCCCAAAATGAGTAGTTCAATGGTGCATATACAGCTTCAATGTGAAAAGTTCACGCTAACTCCAGCAGTTGCCGATCACCAATTGAGTACCCAGCACCAGGAGTACTGCTCACATTATATACAGACTTTAGATGAAGGTCAAGCAACGGCAATCCCCTTTCACTTGATGTATAAAGTCGGGCGGGAAAGACCTAGATGGCTTCAAAGTTGGAATAGCAGAGAACACCTCTTCCTCCTTGGTAATGACCCACTCTATCGTGTTTACACATATGATTATGGCAAAATTTCCAGAGTCTCTGTATATATATCCCTCTGAGTTCTGGCTGCATAATAAGAAGAAAAAGAAGCCTCGATAGTGCCCATAAATAATGTAAAAAAGTGCATTTATAAAAAATCTACTAACACAAAATATAGTTAATTAAGTTAAATATTAGTATAAAGTGTATCAACAACTTCAGTCTCAAATAGAAGGTTTACACAGTCCTTCTTACATCAGAACATGATCAGTACACTACAGTCTCCACCCGCTGTTGCACTGTTTACCTTTTTTTTTTAGAACTTTATTAATTTTTTGTGACTAGAGTGCAGTGTGTCGCATTACTACATCACAGCCCACTGCACTGAAAAAAGTAGTGCATACAATACTTTTTTCAACGCACCCCACCACAACAAATTGCCTTGTTTAGTGCTGGGGCTGTTCTGGAAAAAGCAGTCAGTGCAGCCCCAATGCATCTGATATAAATGCAGCCTAAAGCCTAGTTAGAGTTTGTAGTTAAACAAAATAAAATGACCAAGGTGCATTAAGGGATAAGTTATTTACAGGATCTTTTTTTTTTACATATTTCTGCTCTAGTGCTGCACCAAAAGTCAGGATGACTGCTGTTGTGTAAGGGTCTCTGGGGACGCTTTACACGACTGTGGAATGCATTGGGCCTGGAGAGTGGCAATGCAACTCCTCCCCTTTAGGAGGGAGTGCCCTGCGCTCCACCGTGGAATGCGGAAGTGGCGGGCAGTCACGAGGCTCCGCCTCCGCCGACGCGGGCTATTTAAACATCTCAGGGCGCTAGTATGGCGTTCCACTATTGGGTTTACACGCCCTACTACCGCCCGCAACCTCTTTTACGCCAGTGCTTGCCTGACCTTGCTGGACTGGGATTTCCCACCCCTTTGGAGAGGGGTGACAACTGGGGAACCATATTCACATAAAAACCACAAGTACCCGGGTTACTATCTAGCTTACGCTGGTTATTAAGCATCCTGCTTTGGGGTTATTTAACTGCATGGACTGCCGTACTAATATACCTCATTGTGTCACCGCCGATTATCTGTATTACTCAGTGTTGAATTACCCAGTGTTGAATTACCCATAACTGCATGGACTGCCTTACTGATATACCTCATTGTCTCACCGCCAATTATCTGTATTACTCAGAGTTGATTTACCCATTTCCTGCTGGCTGCCTATGGACTACCTATCACATCATACCCCTACTTACCTAACGGGCTACATCAGTGCTAAAGTTTATGTTCCCAAAAGCTTAGGGCAGGGGCGGACTGGGCCGGGGGGCAGGGTGGCAATTGCCCCCCCGGGCAAGGGGGTTATGGAGTAATAACCCCTCAGTGAAACATTGCCACTCTTGTGTTACACGGCCCATGATGCACGAATCCCTAACTCTCCGGTGGTAGACTGAGAGTGACGCCTGGGATTCAAGACTGAATAGCCGTTAATTATCCTCCCTACTTCCTCCACGGCATACCCTAACTAACTAACTCCGCAGCTGTGATCCTACTCTTACCCCGTTTCCAGTAACATGTTGATAATAACTGCTGTGCTCTGTAGGTGTCTATCTGCTGCAGTCCAACATGCACCCATGCCGATAACTGCTGTGTTCCATTAAACAGGTATTGCTGATTGTAGCAGAGTAGTTCTGACTGCATGGGGGCGTGTCAAAGAACCAAGTATAGACTCCCACAGCAGTTGTCATTTTCATGCCTGCCACTAAGAACTTGGCTTTTGGTATATAGCACTGCAACACAAACATGTAAAAAAATAAAACAAACTACAATTTGGCTTTTCAACATCAGCATTATTGCAATTACATTATTATTGTTATACCATTTTAAAAAATACTTAAAACTCAAGTACAAAATACCATTCAGAGTACCTCAATGCAGTATACATTCTTACATATCTTACATATGCACATACATACAGACAAAAAACATGAAAATGAGCAAATAATTTGAGATATCCCTAACATTCTAATTCTATTTTCAATTTTCATCTACTGAAATGTTACATTGGAAATGCATTTATGTACAGTGTGTTGGATTATATTCTAACACAGATAAATAGTGACTTACTGTATATAATGACAAGGGAAAATCCATTAGTAATGATTTATGTCACGATTTTTCAAATGGTTCAACCAATAGTAAATTTACCATTGCAACTTCAAATATTTAAATGAACTGATGCATTACATTTTAAAAAATAAGAAACATCATGTCATTCATATGGTCTGTCAGCGTATTTTATCTGAACATTCATTCATGGCTGTGAAAAAAGCAAATTAAAAGTTCAGACATTTTGTGTCAGACTTCCTTTACAATCACTGACCTTAATGGAGAATCATGCCTCCAATTATTTTGATAAATCTACTTTACCTTCACAGAATTATAACCATAGCAACATTATCTCTGCATAACAGAAAGAATTTCCATTTTCATGCCTATAAGGGTAAGAGATGGTGACAAAGTAGTGAGAAAGAATATTTTTTTTTCTCTGCTTTGATCTTGACAGTGCTAAGCACAATCTTGCAAAATGTAGATGTAAATAATGGTATATTATTACAGTTGTGCTCTGAATTAAATGACTAGGACTTGTTGATACCTAGGCTTATAACATGAAAAAATGAAGCTTCATTGCTCATAGTTTAACATCTTCCCTAATATGTAGCTGGCTGTAGATTTGCCATTATTTATTAGTGTATTTAAGCTTAAGCACATGCTACATGCATCCAAGATGAGATGATTTCCTGCTGCAGATTGGCAGTAAGGAGTGCAGGAAATCCTTAGATGTTATCCAAAACAAGGCATACAGGCTAATATGCACTAATAAAAAGGTTATGTTAACCATATAGAACCTTTTCTTCAGTTAAAACCATTAAAGTTTAAGGGTCCATTCACACATTCAAATGGTAAAGCAAGAATGGCCCGCTAATGCAAATATACAAAGCACCTGCATTATGGTGCACCAAGAAGCATAATATGTGTTGTAGTGAAAACATTTAAGCAACAGAGATGTCTTCTACATTGTCGCCCATTTAATATGCATGTGGTGATGTGTGCAATATAGTGTGAGCAGATCCTAAAGGTAGGGATAAGCATAAACCTTTTAGCAACCATGGGCAGTAGATCTACAGCCTAATTCCTGAGATCTCTGTTGCTATTCCCTGTCCTGACACCGGGGTCAAATAAATATTACTGTGACCCGATTTGACTGGTTCCCAAAGATAATGTGTTAAATACTGTGCTTCCTCCCATCATCCTCTCTGAAGCCAGCTTAATAACACACTACTGAAACTTACAAATTTGTTTTTATATCTGGTATTTATTTGACACACAGGAGAGCCAGACCAACCTAATGTACAGTATTGTGCCAGAGTGTAAGTAAAATGATAACGTGTGAAAAATATGTTTTGTTTTTTAATCCTTTTTATATATACTAAAAGAGTAAACACAAAGGGGGCGCCTTTCCTGGTGCAGATCAATTTTATTTGGGTAAACATAAGGTAAAAGCAGGAAAGTACTCACAAAAGATGAGTGTCACACAGCCATGAAAAGTAAGCTGACAAGCAGTAAGCATCCACTTGACGATTCCTGTGTGCTGGTGACGTTAACGCGTTTCCGGGGCACGCCCCCTTCTTCAGAACGTAACGTCACCTTCCTCATTTCCACCTTTTAAAGAGCAAGTGACCAATCGGAGACGTATCCTGAAAGCTCGTCATAAAGTGTAGTCGCGGCCACGTCTGGTATCAGTCAGGGGAACCGTGTGGAGGCAGGATGACGGGCCAGCCAATGGGTACCCGGAACAGTCGGGCTCCACCTACCGTGTGTCGCCACCACTCGGCCTATCACAGTGCCCAAAAACCGGACCCGCTCTTGCGTCCAGAGACGGCAGAGTGTCAGCAGACAGCGATAGCTGAGTGCTGAGATCAATATGGGAACTCAGTCCCTTGAAGCGGATGGATAGGAGGAAGGTGAACAGATAGTGTTCATATGTATGTGGTGGTTAAACAGCTAACAACCAAGTATTGGTATAAAATAAAAAGAAATATATAAAAGGTTAAAAACTAGTAATAATAAATAGAAATGATAAAAATTATATCTATAAAATATACATAGTTGTATGTATTATAAATGTTTTAAAAGATGGAAACCCTGTGGATGGCCACATACAGTAAATGTGGGGCCAGTGCCACAATATAACCTATGGATTATTGATCAATGTTTGGACCAACGTGAAGTATCTAATTTTGTGGGGGTGATGGAATGATCTGGCAAGGGGCAAAACCACTAGAAAAAGCAGTAAAATGGTAACAGATGAAAGTGAGGGAATGCCCTCTATCTCTATATGATAGACATAGATAGTAAATCCATCTAAAGCTACACAGATCATAAGTTTCATGTAGTGCTACCCTAAGGAATTGACAAGTCACTAACCCAAATCTAAGGGGGTCTATGATAAAAATAAAATGCAAATGGCAACTTTATGATGACACTAACTTTCCTCTTACTGCTTTTAGTTTTTTAGTTTGGTTTCCTGGAGAACTGGGCTGACTTCTCAGTCGGTTACCGGCTCCTAAGCTGAGACGGGCTGCATCTTAACGGGGAAGGTGCAGCATTTCTGGAGGAAAAATGGTTAAAAGAATGGAGGAGCTTTTAAACTAGATAATGGGGGGAGGGTAAAATAAAAACCAACAAATTAAATGGTAAACAAGTAAACACGACAAATAACACAGAAGTGCATAATACAGGGATAAATAGAGGGCTCACTCCAGTCAACGGAGTCACTACGGCCGACATAGCCAAGATAGACAACATAGTCAATACAGTCACTAAAGTAAATCCAATCGCCCAAGGTAATCTAATTAAGAATGGACCAACCATAACAAGGCCAATTAAAAAAAGTAGTGGGGAGCAAGAGGGAAGCAAACATTTAACCAATAATAGTACAAAAATGAAATGTATGTTCACCAATGCTAGAAGTCTAGCAAATAAATTCGAAGAACTTGAAGTTATGCTACTCCAGCAGGACTTTGATATAGTGGGAATGGCAGAAACTTGGCTAGATAGCGCACACGATTGGGCTACTAATAAAGAAGGGTACAACCTGTTCAGGAGGGACGGGCTTGCAAGAAGGGGGGGGGGGTTACATTTATGTAAAAATAACCTCCATATGCACATACGGGACAATATCACGTCAAATGGTGGCGATGTCGTAGAATATTTATGGCTAGAACTAGATAGAACGGACCCTAGCCGTAAACTTGTTGTGGGTGTCTTATAAACCTCCAAATATAGCGGCGGAGGAGGAGGCCCATTTACATTCCCAAATAGAAATAGCTGGGAAACAGGGTAATGTTGTGGTAATGGGCGACAGTTAGTAAAAGGAACACCAAAAAATTATATCAATACATAGACAGTAAAAAGGTAAGAAAAGAGCAGATAGGCCCAATAAAGGATGGAAATGGGAGGTTAGTCACAAATGACAGGGAGAGGGCAGAGGCGCTCAATACTTTTTTCTCGTCGTAATTCACAGAGGAAAAAGACTGGTTTAATGTACATGATAGAACACATAGTTTAACAGAAAATATACCTCAGTGGTTGACCGAAACCGGGATACAACATAGGCTGAAACTACTTAATGCAAATAAAGCATTAGGACCTGATAATCTACACCCCAAGGTACTCAAAGAACTCAGCCAGCTAATAACGAGACCATTATTCCTAATTTTTAAGGAATCCATAATGACTGGTAGAGTGCCAAGCGACTGGCGGAGGGCTAATGTGGTACCTATATTCAAAAAAGGGTCAAGATGCCAACCTGGCAACTACAGACCAGTTAGCCTAACATCCATAGTATGCAAAATGTTAGAGGGAATGATTAAGGACTACTCAGTGGAAATTGTTCAGGATAATGGCATAATAACCGATAACCAGCATGGATTTAGTAAGGATCGTTCTTGTCAGACCAACCTGCTAACCTTTTACGAAGGGGTAAGTAGAGATCTGGATGGAGGGAGGCCAGTTGACGTTGTGTATCTGGACTTTTCCAAAGCATTTGATACGGTGCCACATAAATGCTTGTTATACAAGCTAAGGTCTATGGGCATAGATGAAAGAGTGTGCACATGGATTGAAAACTGGCTAAAGGAACGTGTACAAAGAGTATCAGTTAATGGCACCTTTTCAGACTGGGCTGAGGTCATGAGTGGCGTGCCCCAGGGTTCTGTGCTGAGCCCAATGCTTTTCAACCTGTTTATTAATGATATCGGGGAGGGAGGGAGTAGTCATGTTTCAGTATTTGCTGATGATACAAAAATTGGGAGGGTAATAGACACGGACTTAGACATTGTGACATTACAGGAGGACCTGGATATAATAGGGGAGTGGGCAACTGTATGGCAGATGAAGTTCAATGTCGATAAATGCAAAGTAATGCATTTTGGAGTTAGAAATAGTCAAATGGGCTATACAATTATGGATTTGCCACTAGGGAAGTCAGAAATGGAGAAAGATTTGGGGGTTATTGTAGACCACAGATTGAAAAATAGCTTGCAGTGCCAGGATGCTGTAAACAAAGCAACCAGGGTACTGTCTTGTATTAAGAAGGGAATGTATTGCAGGGACAAGTCTATAGGGACAAGTCTTGCCACTTTACAGATCACTGGTTCGGCCTCATCTGGAGTATGCGGTCCAGTTTTGGTCACCGGTACTCAGAAAAGATGTCCTTGAGCTGGAAAAAGTCCAGCGGAGGGCAACCAAACTCATTAAGGGGTTGGAGGACCAGAGCTATGAAACAAGGCTGTTAAAATTAAATATGTTCTCTTTGGAAGTAAGGAGATTAAGGGGGTCATGATTTTCTTGTATAAAATGTTCAATGGTGATAGCAACATTATTAACAAACTCTTTACGGTTAACCCCATAACAAAGACTAGAGACCACCACCAAAAACTGGTGAAGAAAAAATTTCAGCACACAGGGCGCAAGGGGTTCTTCTCAGTTAAAGCGGTTAAGGTCTGGAACTCACTGCCACAGGCAGTGATTTCAGCTAAGAGTGTGGAATCATTCAAGAAACTCTTGGACGATTTCCTTGGAGACCATAACATACAGGGGTACAGGTAGTGCTAAGAGCAAAATCACACATGGACTCATACACACGCACACACCAGCTCAACCATAAATGCATACACGCAATAGGTTGGACTTGATGGACCGATGTCTTTATTCAACCTCAAATACTATGTAACTATGTAACTTCTTGACTCCTTTCAAATTTTCCATCTCCCTCTGTGCCACCTGTTTTCCACCCCTACAAAAATTATCTCTTCTTTCTTGGTTTACTCTGAGTTAAGGGTTCATATTTATTGCTTCCAAATATTTTCAGTCTTCCTTTCTAATAAAGGTTATTCCATGTTTATTTCTGATTTCTATATCCATTATTCCAACGTTGGTATTCCCATTCTTTCTATCTCTTGTCCATTTGCCAATGGTTCCTGCAATGATAATATCCTTGTCCCCTCACAGTTCCTCTGATATTCCTATCACCCACCTGATTTTTCCATCCCTTTGCAGCTCTTTCGCTAACATGATATGGAAGTGAACAGAAGGAAAAGAAACATAATTTTAGAGTGTGTTAAATTTGTTTTGTATTATAATTAGTTTTGGTTTAATTATCAATGTTACTTGTAGAAGAGAGGGTTGGCTATGGGATGTAAATTTGCACCAGAATACACAAACCTCTTTAAGGGGTTATGAGAGAAGCAAGCAATATTGTCTATCCTGGGAAAGAACTATGGGGGGGAATTAATCAAAACTGGAGCAGAAGAATCTGGTGCAGTTGCCTATGACAATCAATCAGCTTCTCTCTTCAGTTTGTTTAGTTAAGGTTTGAAAAATGAGAGGTGGATGCTGATGAGTTGCCATGCACAGCTGCTCCAGATTTTGTCTGCTCCAGTTTTTATAAATTTCCCTCTTAGTGTTTTGCCATCGCAACATAGATGACTATAGTGCTATTTGGAAAGGATGGGAGGAATCTCTGATAACCTTTTTGGGGGAAAGGGGGGGTAGGGTTAAACAGCCTTAAGTTGAATTTAGAGTTTTGCAACACCTTAAAAGGGTACAGAAGGGGTTCATTTTTTGGACCCTAGGATAGAAAACAGTAAAGCTAATAACAATTACTTAGCAAATACTAGGAATGCACCGATATTGGTATTGGTGCCGATACCGAATATTTAGGTGAGTACTAATACTCGTCCAAATGCTCCTGATAGTTATCTTTATACCGCAACTACAGGTATCAGGAAGCTGCCTCACCAGGAAGCATGGAGCTGGCTTTCCTCCCCCCAATCAGGAAGCTGGGGGGCCGGGAAGCTGGCTCCATGCTCCCTCATCACCAAGTGATGAGGGAGCATGGAACCAGCTTCCAAGCCAATCAGGAAGCTGGGCGGCATGTAATGACTCACCATCCAGCTTCCTGATTGGTCGGGAAGATGGCCAATCAGGAAGCCAGGTGGCGAGTGTGACGGACCCCAGTACTCAGGATAAGTATATGCGCCTCTGTAGTCTTCCTTTCTCAGGAGATATTGCACCCCAATGATCTTCAGCACTAGCTTGAACAAAGTGTAGGGCGAAACAAACTCTGATTTATTGAGCAACTGTGCAACCTTTTATACACAAGGTGATCAGATAAGATTATAATCCCATCACATCCACCCTGCCCTCCCCAGACATTCTGACTGTACAACCTCTTCAGGGGTCTAGCTGTACAACCTCTAGCTGTACAACCTCTTCAGGGGTCTAGCTGCTAAAGAGTTCCAGACAGCCATAGCAGTGTCTGGCCAGACGCAGGAGAATGTCATTGTTCTGAGCTCCTTGGGAATACAAAGAGAGCTAACAGAGGGGAGTGGTGCTGACATTCTTTTGATAAACAGGTTACACAGTATAACATACTTAAAACATAACCCAATACCAATACACACATAACCCATAAACCGATGACCATGTCATCACATAGCTCCCCCAAGTTAACGGATGGCAGACATGGTGAGACCCTCTATGGGTCCACTTGGGGATCTCCATTATGTTACAGTCACCCTTCCAGTTTCGTTTGCCGAGATAATCTGTCAGCCTTAGCATTGTGTTTCCTGGGCCCAGTATTAAATTGTGATATTGAACGGCTTTAGGGCCAGGCGTATATTGTCCCCGGACACCCGGTTCAACCAATCAAGGGGTGGTCTCCATAGTCCTAGGTCCATAGTCGCTGGGAAGGAGGCTGGCCTCCAGGCCCCTCCAGGAGCTCAGGTCATGGTGGGTCCCATGACGTTACCC
>NW_017307615.1:192917-206712 GCF_000935625.1 Nanorana parkeri
CCATACGCTGCCCCCCCCCCCCTCCCCAAAGATAGACTAACCAGGTCCCAGTCCCCCAACTGGTCTCGACCTGCGTTAGTCAGGCAGTGTAAATACCCATATTCCTTCCATGTGACCTCCTGCCTCTGCTGCTAGGGAGAGATGTCATCTGTGTCTTTCTGAAAAACATGCTGCCTCTGTGGAGAATTAAAGCCGGTATCTTCTTCCAGACACCAAAGCCACCTGCTGGAAGAGAGGCTGGCTTCCTGTTCTCCCATGAAGGTTGGAACTGACAACAGTGTGGGGCATAGGCCACTGGTGCTCTGCCCCGGTTCCAGCACTTCTGCTCGGGAAACCACATCGTCAGTTCTGGCTTGCTGTTGAGGTAGGAGGAGAGCTTCCTCCTCTCCCTTTATTCCAAACTGCTGCTGGGGAGGGAGGACGAACACCTACTCTTCCTGTATCCCAATCTTCTGCTGGGGAGGGAGAACGATCACCTCCTCTCCCGGACTGCTGATCTATCGTTCGGGAGAGAGGTCTGCCACCATTTCTCACTGGATCCACAGAGCCACTGCCGGTTCTGGACAAAGGCCAGCAGCAGTCTGCCCTGTTGCCAGCTCTTCAGCTGGGAGTGCATGGGACAGCGGTTCCTCTGCATTCAAATCTATAAGGTCCCCCACGTCTGAAGTTGGCAATGAGGAAATGGGGTTGGCCGCCATCTCTCCCAGGAGCTGCTGGGGGGCTATGGGTGTGGAGCAGAGGCCAGCAGCACTCTGCCCTGTTGCCAACTCTTCAGCTGGGGTTAGTAGTCCCACAGCATCGATCTGCCGTTGGGGAGAGGCGCCACCTGCCCCGACTCCCTGGAGCTCAAGAGGTGCATTTGATCCTGGGAAGAAGCCAGCAGCGCTCTGCCATGATCCAAGCTCTTCTGCTGGGGTTAGTAGCTCCATGACATCTGTGGTCACTGGAGCATGCTGTTGAGCAGTGTCGAACAGTCTTTTGAATGCCTGTTCCAGCTCCCATTCTGGTGTAATTAAAAAGTCCAAATCAGTTCTCAATCTGAGCTTACTGGGGAGTTCCAACTTCCTAAAATCCTAAAATCATGTATATCCTCCCATCTCCACTCCTGTGCACTCCACATTGTGGATCCTCCTGGAGCACCTCAAATATTAGTCCCGGGCCACCAAAGTCATAGCCCTCTGTGGGATTGTTGTTCTCCAGCCATGGACACAATTGGGTGGCATACCACTGCAACGCCTGACACCCATCGTCCAGAAACAGTTCAATTTGGAGCAGCCCATCCAGCTCCAACAGCCATTCCTCCCGGGGCTGCTCTCCCAGCAAAGGAACATGCAAGCCCAATTGGTGCCATTATCATTGTTGGATGTAGGGAGGACCTTGCCACAATAGTGCTGCTCCA
The DNA here is from genome assembly GCF_000935625.1 of Nanorana parkeri. NCBI lineage: Eukaryota > Metazoa > Chordata > Amphibia > Anura > Dicroglossidae > Nanorana > Nanorana parkeri. Next base: position 194,317 of record NW_017307615.1, read on the forward strand.
ATTGGAGAGTCTCCCTCCAGACCTCCCGGCGGATAGAGTCTCTCCATCGTTCGTCAAACTGGACCAGCGCTTCCATGACCCCAGGCAACTGTGACGCTTCTCCTATGTCAGCAGAAAACTTGGTTCCGGTGGTGGTTTGAATTAGGCAAAGAAGAGCATCCCCCTGCTGCCACCAATGTGATGGACCCCAGTACTCAGAATGAGTATGTCCACCTCTGTAGTCTTCCTTGATCAGGAAATATTGCACCCTGATGATCTTTAGCACCCAGTCCACCCAGTCACTAGCCGGAACCTTGGTTCCGGTGGTGGATTGAATTAGGCAAAGAAGAGCATCCCCCTGCTGCCACCAATGTGATGGACCCCAGTACTCAGAATGAGTATGTCCACCTCTGTAGTCTTCCTTGATCAGGAAATATTGCACCCTGATGATCTTTAGCACCCAGTCCACCCAGTCACTAGCCGGAAGCAAGTGTAGGGTGAAACAAACTCTTATTTATTGAGCAACTTTGCAACCTTTCATACACAAGGTGATCACATAAGATAATAATCCCATCACATCCACCCTGCCCCCCCCCAAACATTCTGACTGTACCACCCCTTCGGGGGCCTAGCTGCCAAAGAGCTCCAGACAGCCATAACAGGAGTCTGGCCAGATGCAGGAGAATGTCATTGTCCTGAGCTCCATGGGAATTCAAAGAGAGGGGAGTGGTGCTGGCATTCGTTTGATAAACAGGTTAGTATAACATACTTAAAAAATAACCCAACGCCAATACACACATAACTAACGCATAAACTGATGACCATGTCTTCACAGCGAGTCATTACCCGGCCCCCGGCTTCCTGATTGGCCAGAAAGCCAGCTCCATACTTCCTCGTCACCTGGGGACAAGGGAGCATAAAGCTGGCTTTCTGGCTAATCATCCAGGCTAGTCATTACACGTCACCTAGATCCTTAATGGGACCTCCGATATTCGTATTCGGTATCGGCGAGTACAGGGATAAAAAATATTGGTATAAAAATATCGTAAAACCTAGCATAAACCACCAACTGTAATGTATCCCTAGCAGAAACCTCCAACTGTAATGGTTTAATAAAAGCTGACAGTTGCCATTTTAGAAGATGAATTGACAGTAACCTTAGAGTAATTTTTTTCACTTCAAATTAAATTGTACTGATTTGGAGCCCTTTAGACAGCAGGGTGAAGGGATATCCAGGAGATTTTTTCAGAAAGGATATAATAATAATAATAATAAGATTGTTACAATAGCATTAAGAGAAGCTGAGGAAAAAGGTAGATATAAGCTTTTAAATATGAACAGAAGGATATCAAAAGCTATAGAATAAAATATTCCCTTTATTACAGACTTTGGAAAGGGTGTAGGAGGAGTCAATAAGAATATACAAAAGAAATGGCATATTTATTAGCAGATGAGATTTTAAGTAGAGTTTTAACTGAAAGACCAAAACTTGTGTAAAAAGGAAAGGGACTATCAAGACCAGATTGTCAAAAAGCTATTTTAAGTGCAAGAAAATGCAACAAAACTGGTTTGAGGATATATAAGTTTTTCTATTGAAAAAAATGTGGCGCTTGCAAACAAAAAAAAAGAAAAAGATCAGTAACCAAATTCAGTTTAACTAGTGCCAACAAGGAATAGGGTATGAAAACCTAACCATAAAATCTTAGATTGTAAGCCCTCACGGGCAGGGCCCTGCTTACCATCTTGTCTTGAATTGTATTGTAATTAGAATGTCTTCCGGATATTGCAAAGCGCTGAGCAAACTGTTGGCACTATATAAATCCTTTATAATAATAATAATAATAATAATCATGAAACAATGTACAACAAAGATGGTTGTGTATATATTAGAATGTACACGCCCCATGCAACACATGTGAGCATTGAAGCGCTTATAAGAAATATATGCAAAATATTAAAGACCCATACTTTCCCAGCTCATTTTGCCCCCAAAAAATACATGTGACCCCAAACAGCTCAAATTTTATGCGACTGAGCAGATCGAGCAAAATGGAAGAGGAGGTAAAACTGTATTGAGTCCATCACAAAAGGAGGGGCAGTTGTTTTTTTTTAAGTTGGACACTTCGCAACCTAAGAGTATGGATTCAGAATTTGATTTAAATTGTCTTTTGTGAAGAGGGAGGCTCTTGGGGTAGCTGGACCCTTTCACTGCCAGAGCCATTTTTGTATTTTTTGGACACGTTAAAATGCACATTTTAGACTTAAAGTGACATTAAACCCTCAGATTTTTTTTACATAAACCAATACTGTAATGTGTGCCTTACTGTAATCCATGGTTATTTCCCTTCTCTTTGCTGCTCTTCCTTTTAAATCCTCATGTCTTCTCATGCTTGGGGAGAACTTCCCTTTGCAGCTGAGTGCCTCTTCCTGTAGTGCTGGCTCAGGTTGCAAACGTACTGTGGGGGTATAGCTCGAATGGGGGATCACCTTCCCTGGGAAAAACAGTCCAGGCAGCAAAGTTCTTTTTCTCTCTGAACACATCCAACATGTAGCTCTCTCAGAAGGCTGTCTGAGTCCCAGGCCAGAGCAAAACCATGTCTCAGCCTTCCCCTTTTATCTCACCTGGACAAGCATTCATCAAGCAATCAACTATCCAGGTGAGACCCAAAGCCCGAGCTGGACTATCCGGACCCAAAGTCAAAGCGAAACCCTGGTCAGGGTTCCGCTATTCATGCACATAGGATAGAAAGCGAGGGGAAACATACCGCCCCTCAATGATGTCCCCTCTCCTTATGTCACATATCCCCCCCCCTTGCTCAAGCCACAGTGGTTGAGCAACTGTCATGGAGAGGCAATGGACCCGTGAGAGGGCATCCGCATTGGTCTGAAGCTTCCCCGCTCTGTGCTCCACTGTAAACTTAAAAGCCTGTAAAGCCAAGAACCACCTCGTAACCCGGCTGTTCCTTTCTTTACTTTCGCACATCCATTTGAGAGGGCTGTGGTCAGTGATCAGTTTGAACTGCCTACCCAACAGGTAATATTTAAGGGCGTCCAAGGCCCATTTGATAGCCAAACATTCTTTCTCAACAATGGCATAATTCCTCTCGTGTTTATTAAGCTTCCTGCTGAGATAGACCACTGGGTGCTCCTCCCCCTCTCTGATTTGGGACAGTACAGCGCCCAGACCAGCGATTTGTCTCTTGTTGGGCTGCAGTGGCTCGAAGCAAAGCCCTTATCACATCCTCCATTATGCAAGTTGCTCAGGGAAATGCCCGCCTTCTCCACCATATGTGGGGGTATAGCTCGAATGGGGGATCACCTTCCCTGGGAAAAACAGTCCAGGCAGCAAAGTTCTTTTTCTCTCTGAACACATCCAACATGTAGCTCTCTCAGAAGGCTGTCTGAGTCCCAGGCCAGAGCAAAACCATGTCTCAGCCTTCCCCTTTTATCTCACCTGGACAAGCATTCATCAAGCAATCAACTATCCAGGTGAGACCCAAAGCCCGAGCTGGACTATCCGGACCCAAAGTCAAAGCGAAACCCTGGTCAGGGTTCCGCTATTCATGCACATAGGATAGAAAGCGAGGGGAAACATACCGCCCCTCAATGATGTCCCCTCTTCTTATGTCACAGTACACACAGACACCATGTATCCATTTCAGAGACAAGGCAGTCTGCTGCAAAACAGAAGTTCTGCCCAGCATGAGAACAGATACAGATTTAAAAGGAAGAGCAGCAAAAAGAAGGGAAACTACCATGGATTACAGTAAGGCACCCATTACAGTATTGGTTTATGTTTAAAAAATCTGAGGGTTTAATGTCACTTTAAATCCCCCCAAAATGATATAAATCAAAGCAAAGACCCTAGAAAATGAAATGATGGTAGTTGCAATATGTCACACAATATTAGCATAACAGTTTATCGGATCCAAATTTTCAGTATCAATGCATATAAATTAATTTTCATGCACAGGAACATATTATTATACCTAATGTTTTGTTTAAATATAAAAGAAGAGGTTGCATCAAGTACATAGATATCAATTATACCAAGCCTCAACATTGCATGAAACAGCGGAAAAAACTTCAGGATCCACAACTGTCCATAGAAAGCACTAAATGTCTCTACAGGTCATGAATCAAGAGTTAACCATGAATAATGGCCCTAGAATTATCTCTCTCACTGGTGTGCTTGGTGATACCTAACATGGGTGGTGCAATTGTTGTTTTCATAGGTAGGCACACCTGAGGCATGCACTAGCAATCATGTGTATGTGGGGGCTTTAAAATATGTTGGGGTGTTTTTAATTGCTTTTATTTAACTTTTTTTTTACTTTTGTTTTTACACTTAACTTTATTGCCATCATATAAGGTGCTAACAATCCTCCATGTGATAGCACATTGGAGCATATGGCTGAATGAAGTATGCTGAATGAAGGTAAACTCAGTCTCCACTGCTAAAGCAGCCAGAAGTAATTTTACATGGCCACACTGTCACAGATGTAGTACTTTCAGGAATTTTCATAAAATACATTTGCTTAAAAAAAACAACCCTTCTCTATTAAAATTGTATTGTTAACGGTATTGACTCCCTCCATGTTGTAAAGCGCTGGAAAAACTGTTGGCATATATAAACCCTGTATAATATAACAATATAAGAAGAAGAAGAACAACAAAGCTGTGCAGGGGAAGCAATTTGTGGTAGGTCCGATAGCTGTGTGAATGGAGAACAGCAACAGTGCCCAGGGGACCTGGAAGGAGACAGATGGACTGAGCAGTGATGTTGAGAGCAAGCCGTGCCCTGTGTCCTGGCGAGGAGCAGTGAGTCAAGGAGAAGGAGACACTGTCCATCCAAAACTGATATTGTGTCCTGGCACCTCTCAAAACACAAGTAGCAAACATTGTGCTCCATTACTCTGAGCCAAATCATATAAAGAATTTTTGCAAATAACAATTTGAAGTGTTTTGCTCAAATGCCACATTGACTTTGTACAAAACAGACCATCAGAATAGGGTATTTATTAGAAGGAAGTTATTTTTGAAAAAAAACCTTATATCTGCATCCTATTAAATTTTAGACAAAAAGGTTTTCTAATTTTCTAGATAGTGCCCTTTTTTGGCTGTTTCCAGTATTCTGGCATTTCAAGGCTTCTCAAGACTCAGTGAAGTTAGTTTGAATAGTTCTGTGAATATGGTGAAAATTCACTCTGCAAAGAATATCAAATTACATACAAGGAAAAGTTAAAAAATTCAGCAATTTTGCTTCCTCGTGACTGTATGATTGAAGTGAGTACTGATTCCCCAAATTCACTAGGCTAAATGAATGCTCCCTTGCAAAGTGAAAATGCTTTTCTTCTTTAGAAAATCAACCCCACTGAGAAAACACAATTTATATATAAAAGTCACTGGATATATGTGTGCCTCATATTGTACATGGGGTGTTTTAACAAAATTTAAACATCTTCCAAGGAAAAGCCTTTTCCTATACAGTAGCTGCATAGTTAGTTATGTAGAATTATGTTCATTGAGATCAACCACGAGACAAAAAGGAATACATTAAAAACCTGAATCCTCAGAACTGTAAACACACAGGGGGTTATTCACAAAGCCAGCCAGAGGATCAGCCGTAGCTCTGGCTGATCCTTCGGCTAGCTTCGGCCGACTGGACCGTTCTAGTGAACCAAAGGGCTGCTGTACGGGGTATTCACTATAGCCCGTACAGCTCCCGAACTTGGCCGAGCGGCTCATTCGAGCCAAAGGCATATGCTTCGGCTCGACTGAGCCAAGGTGAAAGCCAAAGCAGGCCGAAAGCCTGCTACTTACAGCTAGGCGGAGCCAGCCGTCATCTCATGGCTGGCTCCGGCCACTTGCTATGACAGTTCAGCGTCCCCTGATAACTTGGTAAACAGGGGACGCTGAACTGTCATTACAATGAGAGCATAGCGGAGCTGGCAGTGATATCAAAGCTGGCTCTGCTAAGCTCTCATCGTAAAGACAGATCAGCGTCCCCTAGTTACCTGGCAACCTGTAACGGCCGCAGGGCATCCGGATCGTGGCGTCTGCGCTCCACTCTGGAACGCGGCACCAGGAGGAGACTCTCTACGGCTCCTCCGGCAGGACGTGATGTCTTGCATTCCAGGGTGGAACGCAGAAGTCGGGGGCCGTCCATATGCTCCACCCCGCTCAGCAGCAGGCTATTTAAACGCAGTCGGGAGACTGATATGGCGTTCCACAAATGAGGACTAGCGCCCTGCAGCCTCCCGACACCTCTACCCTCACGAACCGCAACGGGACAACTTACCCAGTGTTACTGGAACCCGGCTGGGAACTACTCTCCCCAGCCAGGACTCCTCCATACTGGGACCTCCTCTTCACAGCCGGACCCCTCCATCTTGAGACCGCCTCTTCAGAGCCAGGACTCCTTCATCTCGGGACACCTCCCTCAGTGGGGGATCAATCCGTCCGGACCTACTCAGCCATTGCCAGCATTCCTCCATATCTGGACCTGGAGCACCTAAACGCAAGTACCCTACAAAAAGGGATTAGCACTGCTATGCTGTACTGCAATTATATTGTGACTTTCTGCTAACCATAAATTGCGTGCTTACAAATTGCGTGCTTACAAGAAGCCTACTTTAGCGAGTACTATCGCTCCAAGAGATTCTGAGATTCCCGCAGAAAAACTACGTTATCATTAGTCAAGTATGGTTTGGGCCTATGAAGTAATAGGTCACCCTTAACCAGCATTAAGTGAGGTATATGGCAGATGATGCTGAAACCCCTAACTCTCCGTCCAGTCTGAGAGTGATGCCAGGGGTTTAAGCCTGAATAGCCGTTTCTCTTGCTTTGACTCTGGTTAAGTGCATTATTGTCCTGCCGCAGTTGAGATCCAAAACCCAGAGGATTAGCGGGTGCATGACACAACCAGGGACGCTGATCTGTCATTACAATGAGGAGTGCCATAAATGCTGCTCTGATTTTCAGTTACGTTATGAATGGCTCAAGAAGGCTGAAGTGACACCATGATGACTAAAATTACTTTGGGTCATCATAGTGATCACAATGATCTGTATCTGAAATATCCTCCACCATCTGCCTTGACGTACTTGTCCTGACTGGGCTTACTCATACAGTCTCTCACAGACTGCTTAATAATGGATATTACATCAGGCGCAGGTGTTAGGTGCTCTTGAGTTGCTTCTGTCAAACAAGAATGACATACTAGTTTTTCAAGTAATGCAACATTCCCACAGACCCCACAAGTCTTTTTGTCTGGATTCTTGCATCTTGAATAGGAGCCTGAATCTGAGCAGTGAGCTTGATGGATAAGCAAGAGCAAAATCTTGTGTTGTTGATGATTAAATCTTGTTTACTTGTTGAGGGGATGTGGTGTCCCTAAAGGTCCCTAAAGGTTTTTTGCCGCGTTTTTGATGCGTTCCGGTCCATTTTTGGTTATTTTTTTTTTTTTGTAGTTTAACATTAGCTTTCAGTGCATTCCAGGCATTTGCATGCGTTTTTGATGCGTTTGCATGCGTTCCAGAGCAGGTAAAATAGGGCTTTCTGCATTTTTTTCACCTGCTCTGTACCTGCTCTAGAACTGCACGCTGCAATGTGAACAGGAGCAAAAAAATACCATTGGAATACATTGGACGCGGTTTTGATCCGGTCTGCAACTGCTCTGCACCTGCTCCGCGCTTGGTGTGAACAAGGCCTTACTCGTGGGTTCTTCTTTACCTCAATGAGGATTCTGCGTTGTGCCTTGGGAGTCATCTTGGCTGAGCACCCACTTTTAGTAAGGTTAGCCACAGTACTAAACTGTCTCCATTTATAGACAATTTGTCTAACTGTCGACTGATGCTTTATGCAGATCAACTACTCTTGATCGTATGTTTTTAGAGAGCTCCTTTTTGCAAAGCATGGTTCGCATCAGTCGATGCTTCCTATTAACATCAATCTTATAATGTTTAAGTGTCTTTTATCAATCAAAGTAGCTCTAAACCACACCTCCAAACTCATTCCATTAATTGGGCTCCAGGTGTGCAAGCTTTCATTGAAGTAATTAGTCTATGGGTTCACTTACTTTTTCCTCCAGCACTGTGAATGTTTAATGGGTGTGTTCAATAAAGACACGATCAATTAGAATTTGTTATGTGTTATCAGCTTAAGCACATTTTATGGCAAATTCTGTTGAAAAAACTGTTAATTCCAAGGGGTTCACATACTTTTTCGTGCTACTGTACTGTACTTCACGGAAGTGCAACTTTAAATATGTAGAGATGTAAAAATAACCATTAATACTTGCTAATCCTTTGTAAAACATTATATTAATGAATTCTTTATATAATCTTTTTCAGCTCTGACAAAGAAAGGGGGCTTGTAAACCCCCTGAAAACGCATTGACTTTCTCTTTAATAAGACTTTTTAAAAAAAAATTAGTTGTGACTTTACATTTCATCTCATTAGACACTTTCACACTTATATCTATACAAGCCATCTACATGTAAGCACAATGCTAGATCTCCCTTTAGCACATCAGTCATTAATGTACATCATTTCAGAAAGAAGGCAAGGATTTATTGTGTATGTTGTATTGCAGCTGCTCTCCTTTTCTTATTTCAGATTTCATGAAAGCAAATGTATGAAAAATGTCATATAAGAATTGACCTTATCTATACAATTAGACTACAGGGAATTCACTGTGCTGTGTGCCACTGAAACCCATGCATGTGGCATTATAAACCAGGGATATGAAGACTGCATACCAGGAAACTTGCTAGCAAATGCCTTTTCTGATAAAAACCCGAAATTTCAACTTACCAAAGCAATGAGTTGGTACTCCATGTCTAGACCATTGTCTACATCTGCACACATTGCTTGCTGAGATCTGGGACCATTTGAACAAATTCAAATGCTATGTTCATGCCTCTGCATCTTAATGTTATATGTTTAATAAATCCTGGTTGCTGCTTTGGTGAGGTTTATAGCAAAATGTAATTTCTAGGGATGCACCGATACTTTTCAGATACCAGTGCCGATACTTGGCATTTTCATGAGAACTACCAGGGTTGCAGCGGTTGCAGCTGGGACCTAGCTCTGGCGCTCCACCTCTGTCCTGAAATCATTAGTCGATATTGTTTTAGAAAAACTGTCACATGGCAATAAACAAAAATGTATCAGTACTTGTACTTGTAAGTACTTGGGCAAGTATCAGTACTTGTACTCGCAAAACTGGTATCGGTGCATCCCTTTATTTATATTTATAAAAACAAAATCATACATTAAAACAGAGATGTACAAATCCCAGGAGCTCTGTGTGCTCCTTACAAATGACAGCTGCCTCCTAATTTTTGGATTTTTCTCTAGTCTATTCTTGGAGCTCGAAAAGTATCTGTACATGTACTTATACCGAGTACGGTACTTGGTATGGGTGCATCCCTAGTACTTTCCATAGGGAGATATGGTAATGCATGCAAAAGCATGCAAACATATGCAAGAGTATATGGTTGGCATCACACTGCAAATGCAACACATGAAAAATGCAAATGTTCCAATTTAGTCTTAAGACCTATATTATATTTTATTCAATTTTTCTTTATTAGTGGAACTCAATGGGCTTGGAATGGGTTATCTCTTTTCAACCTAACTATGTAACTAAAAATATTTTATGTAATAGTGATCCAGTTTGCTGAGTTACAATAACAAGTCATCAGCTACTGCAAAAAAAAAAAAGAAAAAACTTACTGTGTAGTAAGAAACTTATTAAAAAGGGCATGACATTGATAGTTCTTTTTAATAAGCCTTAACAACCTAATAGCATAACATTTTCCCAGTAATATTAGAGAACATTTCTTAAGAGTGGGATCTATGGACTATACAGTACCCCAGATGCTGTTTGTTTCAAAATTACTTTTATTGTAATTTGTGTTATTAGTTGACTCACAATTAACACTAAACTATTTAGCATGTCTCCATTTATGTGTGTTCTTTTTTTTCTTGGCTTTTGTTACCATAACAAATCAAGAATTTATGGATGGCTGATTAGAAAGAAGAGATCCAAAAAAGAAAAATGTGTTCAGTGAATAATTTGTACAGTTACTGTCTTAAAATCTTGAGTTTTGGGGTTTCATTTGAGACGGGAAAGAAATGATCTTATGTTTGTGAACCGCCATTACTGCTACAACTGTAGGACTCCATGTGCACTCTGGAATAGTTAGCGTCTTAGATGTAACCTTAAGACCCAATTGAACTTTAAGTTTTAATCTGCTGAATACATTCCTGGGGCATCAAAACAAAAACACGCAATGTGTTGCAGTTCATTTTGTGTGTAAAACACCCACAGTGTAAGTAGAAAAGTCTGTCCCTGTCAGAAGCTGCAGAGTAGGACTCTTGCAATCTGTGGGGAAGCAGTGGTCTCAATACAGGTCCGAAACACCCCTTGCTTTGTCAAACCTATAGATTTTGAACATATTTTGTTATTATGAACCTGGAATATATAAGCTCATTTAAACTCAGAGTTCAGTTGGACTTTAAAAATGTGTCTAGTTCAATACATACAGTCAAAATTCTAGACATGTCATGTAAATTTGCATTGTTTAATTTTAATAAATGAATAACATATAAAAAATGCATATTAATTAGATCAGACTTGTAAGTTCATATGTGTATACAGGAGTCTCTGAACATGACTGCTAGATTGGCTAGAGCAATACTATAACTCCTCATGATTTAATCTTTTTGAATTAGGCATTCCTATTGGTCTATCCAGTCTCTGACTCTCAGTGTTCAGAGAGTGAGCCTGAAAGCATTAATTCCTGAACATGAGACCTTGCATTCCTAGTGTTGTGGAAGCCAAAACATGAAGTGCTCCAAAGGACCTCTTTACCAGTTCACTTTAAGAGAAAGGAAGGAAGAGGGCAGTTTTTACACAATAAAAAAATGAGCCGGTATGCACACAAGGATGTTAAAATGCAGGGTTTTGCTCCATGGTTTTATTATACTGTATTTATTATTGATCAAATTATTTTCGCTTTGATTTTAACTGCTAGTAACTGGCCTATGCCCAGGGACAAAACCATTTTTTTGTATGATTCTTTTTTCTCAGATAACGTGCTGCCATAAGCAGCCACCTTTATTATCATTTAATATTGCATGTTGTGTCTAGGTATATTCTTCTGCCACCCTACTGTTTTGTGTAAGTCAATGCAGCCTTCTAGTTAGACAATCCCAGCAGCTCCTTTCCAAATTACTTTTACTTTATGCCTAGTTATGCTAAGAGGGTTTTCAACGTGTGACGATGTTTTCAGAAATAAATGTTTTTCCAACTTTAACGCTGGCCATATACAACGCTTTTAGCACCACTGTCACACTTCCCTGTGTAACAATTCAGTGCCAGATTTTGCCTCCTGTCTGAGGTGCTCAGATTCCTGCCAAACATATCTGAACCTGTGTGTTAAAAGACCAGTGCACTTGTTATTCAGCGTTCGAGCAACGTGTCTTAACTCATCGGCCAGACCCTTTGGGGGTGATTTACTAACCTAAACACACGCACGCACTAGGTGCGTGTGATTTTTACACAGCAAAACGTATTTATCAACCAAAAAGTCTCTATAAGCATGTTTCCACTAATGTCATATATGGAAAAATCATGCACATGATGCATATATAATGCTGCTTCACAGTTTAGACAAAAATGGTTAGCTCATGCATTTACATTCCTGCATTCATCAACGCAAGCAACACAACATAGAGCTAATTTACACAACATCACCTTGCAAATTCATGCAGGGCTTTGCACAACACACCTGCTGGGTGTGTACACACTACAAAGGTGTTTAGATTCCACCCATAGATCATGCTGGGAGGGAACACACTACAGAGGTGTATACATGTTCGTGGTGTGTTTATAAGGTTAGTAAATCAACCCCTTTGTGTCATTTGGAATTCCTTTCCTTTGGATCCTTGCAAACTGCTACTTACCAGTGTTGCTGTTCCCTGTGTCTCCTTTGGATTCCTCCGTGCTCCCAGTGTGACCCTGTATGTCCAGCAAGTTGATGTCAGCTTTTATGCTTTTTATGTATGTTTAATAAACGGATTTATGCTACAGTTTTATTGTTCATTGTGTATTGAGAATTGCTATATCCACCTAGCGAGAAGAAGAGGAGAGGTGGTGAAATATTAATACTTGGTTACAACGTAAAGAAAGAATTGTGGAGAACCAAAAGGATTATCAACTGTGCTTTGTTAACGTTCTGAGATGAGAAGAAAATAGAATTGGTGGGTGTGTTTTCATTTGTTACACAAAAAAGTTATGCATGTAGTTTGGAGTGAAGAGAAGATCACTCTTTAAGAAACTTTCACCAAAGATATTTTTACTTTTTAATGCACTTTATTATATATTTGACTATAAATATATATATA
>NW_017307615.1:206797-225611 GCF_000935625.1 Nanorana parkeri
GAATATATATATATATACTGTATATATTTTTGCACTGTTTTTCTTTCACTTTAATAATTTAAAATGGATATATGAATTTTAATGTTTAATTTATGTAGAAGGGGTATGATTGTAAAGGCACTTAAGATTTTTTTAACATAATTTGGTGTCAAAATTATGATTCTGCTAGATACAGACACCCTGAGAGTATACAAGGTACAACGCAATTGTTGGAACAATGCTCCCTATGCCCAAAAGTCTGACCTAGGTTGGGTAGTTATCAGAATCTCTTACAAAAGCAAATCTTAAGGCTCACATGATCTGTGCTAAAATAAAACTATTGTACAGGGAAGTCAAGGCTTCAGAGGACTGCACTGCAAGTCCAAACTACCACCGACAGCAGCAAACCTACATGTAAGGAATGTTTAGAACATTCCAGAAGGCCAGTGCAGGCTTGAATGAGAGGTGTACGAGAAGCCCCCTTATCAGCTCTCAGGTGCATGACAGTACCACTTTGCCAGGACCCGGAGACTGGAAAGGGTGCTTCACCATTGGGGGCTGTATACAAGCAGATCACCTCCCAGGTACTAATGTTTACAAGCTAGGTATTTTCAGCTGGAAGGCCGGATCCAGGCCATGAATGCTTCACCTCTGACTACTTCTTAAGTGGCTGCCAGTCATGGCAGAGCTTTCCACTTACACACCTACAGTTGTTGTTCCCTCACCTGAATCCTGAGTGCCAACTCCATAATGCTTCTCCATTGACCAACACATGTTCTGGGCATTCAGAAACTCTGGCCAGTTGTATTTTGCCCTACAGCCATGGATTTTCCCCCCTTGAACATCAGAACTCCCCACCTGTTAGAACAAAAAGGCTCTGTCCGAAGTACAACCACATCCTTTTTTAACCACTTCCCGGCCGTCCGTTGTAAAAAAACGGCCGGCCAGGAGCTTTCTAGATCTTTAGACGTCCGCTCAGCCACGACCCCAGCGGCACGCGCGAGCGGGAAATGCGGGCTATAGAGCCGGCGGATCGCTTGTATGAGTTCACGGTATGTGCGCCCCCCCCCTCCGTGGCTCCCCCCCCCGCTGTCATGCTGGTCCCGGGCTCCGCTGTGCCCGGTGCAAGCCCAGGAGCAGCATAGTGCCTATGTCACAGGGGATCAGAGGGGGAGATCGGTACATGACCTCCCTCCGGTCCCCTCTCCGCTGTCATAATGCGGAAGTGATGTATGTTACATCACTTCCGCATTCTCTTGTCACTCTTCAGCTTCAGATGCTGGAGAGAAGTTGATGAAGCAGGTCTCTGCTTCATCAGCTTCTTCAGGGGGGTCCTAGGTGACATTAGGTGTCTTGGAGACCCCTGATGTCTCCATAAAGAGGACTTGTCACACCTTTGCTATCACATAGCGGGGTTCTCTTAGCCCCCTATGTGATAGCAATAAAGTTAAGTGGGAAAAAAAATAGGAAAAAAAATTAAAGTTTCCCAGTATCCATGTCACCAGTTAGATCTGCTCCCCAGTACACACAGCTCACTCCCCAGTATCCATGTCACCAGTAAGATCTGCACTCCACTACACACAGCTCACTCCCCAGTATCCATGTCACCAGTGAGATCTGCACCCCAGTACACACAGCTCACTTCCCAGTATCCATGTCACCAGGGAGATCTGCACCCAGTACACACAGCTCACTCCCCAGTATCCATGTCACCAGTGAGATCTGCACCCAGTACACACAGCTCACTTCCCATTATCCATGTCACCAGTGAGATCTGCACCCAAAAAAATGTAAAGTCACACATAAAAAAGAATTTAAAAAAAACTATTTTTTTAAAAGTCCTTGTGGAAGGCATTGTATTCAATCCGGAGATGTCACAGTCTAAGATTCCCTTCTTAGATGTAATGGTAATGATTGATGAGGGACAGATCTCTACTTCACTTTATACCAAACCCACTGATCGCAATACGTTGCTTTCTTATAGCAGTGCGCACCCCGATAGACTGAGGGATTCTTTGCCCATCTCTCAGTTTGTCAGGGTTATGCGCATCTGCTCAAGTGCGGCGGATTGCGAAACACAACTACTCAAGATGTACAATAAATTTACTGAGAGGGGCTACCCTAAACATGTCCTTGATCATACACTTGAAGTGGCCAGAGATAGGTATCGAACTCCCAAACCTAAGGAGGAGTTGTCGAATGACACACTCCTTATAACTAATTACCATCCTCATTCACATCAGGTTAAACGTATAGTAAACCATAATATCAATATCTTGAGAGCTGATAGGACCTTGGCTCCTACGGTTAAACATACACCTTGTGTTGTTTATTCCACGAATAAGTGCCTTCGTGACTATCTAGTTTGTGCTGATCCGCACTCCAAGTACGGTACTCGGCCGTCTAAATTATGTACCAAACAGGGCTGTTACAGATGCTACAACTGTAGCGTTTGTAACTCACTTATCACTGGTGATTCATTTTTCCATCCATATACAGGGAAAAGATATTTCATCCGCGGTTATTTGAACTGTGTGTCAGATTACTGCATATACATACTAAAGTGTCCCTGTTCGCTGGTTTATGTGGGTAAAACCATTAATGCCTTTAAAAAAACGCTATCAAAAACATAAAAGCGATATTAAATTGGCTATTGAATACAAGCACAAGGAAAGGATATTGACCCAAATAAACCAGTATATACACTTTGCCCAATTAAATCATCAGATACATGAATTAAAAGCGATGGTTATTGAACATGTGCCGAGAACCCATAGAGGCGGGAATGGGGATAATCTATTATTGCGTAGGGAAGCCTTTTGGATCCATACGCACAATACCGTTAAACCAAAGGGACTTAACACCGCCTTATCTCTATCTTGTTATCTGATAGACTAATTTCTTTATAGCATTCATTTGTTATTTATATATTTTTTGTCTTTGTGTTGTGTTCTTTTTTGACTGTATGCACCAGTCATACACTGATATGAATCACCCCATTTAATTGATTGATATTTTACATTAAAAGCGATTTTGTATTTTTATACTATATAATATTTATCTTTATACATTTAAGATAGTTATTCTTTCTTTATATATTTCCTCTTTTTCCGGGTTCATTATCTTCTGTGGTCTGACTGGTGCTACTTTCATATGTTTGGCTGTTCTTTTTGTTATTGGCTCCATATATGCTATACTGTATTTGTATTTCATCATATGCACTTCTGTTTCTGTTTGTCATTTTTAGTTTGTCTTCTTATTTTTCATTATTAATTTTTTTGACCCAGGAGTATTGACTGCTGTGCCTGCATACTGGCTGTATTGGCTATCTGCCGCTGTATTTGAACCAGACACATTTATGCTATGATAGCCCCGACGCATGCGCCCTTAACGTCTAAGAGGCCTATTCCCCTGTCTTCATAGCGACCTATGAAGCTTTCTGGACACACCATCTGTGATGCATAGTCTTAGCGCATTTGCGCCGTGCGATCTCTGAGAGCTGTGTCTTCTCATTTCCTTAGTGATCTATGACAAGTATCTCCTGCGTCGGCGCCTTGTGGAGGGTTAGACGTACATGTACAATCACGATTCTACTGCTATCAACTTCTGCTTCTATACTGATTATGCCGACCACTATGCAGCCACAGCACTGGCCTGGATGTCTCGATCGTTGGTATGATCGTTCATTGTTTTCTGCTTTGCTGTCATTTCTTGATCTTTAAATATGGCGTTTTTGCTGCCATTATGACGTCAATGGGGGTGTGTTTTTTAAATAATTGATTAATTACAGGGGATATATATGTGGTGTATGATGGTCATTATATTGTCACGTTTTCTGCCTTGAGGAAGGGACCCTGCGCGGCCCCGAAACGTCGGTTCTTTTTGGATTTCTGTGACTCTTTTGTCCAATAAAAGGGACATATTTATTTTCATTATCGAGTGCTGGTGATTTCCTGCTTCTCCTGTATCTGCACTGCGCCATCTGTGAACAAATATCACTGCGAGCACCACTTTTTCTTATTTGGCCAGGACTGCTGTGAGGGAGGGCTCCTCCAACGACTTACCCTCATACATACATGCATGCAAACAGGCGTCGGGTGCGCATATGTGCGAAAACGACGATTGCGCACATTACGCCGCACATGTTACATATCGTCGTGAACGTCGCAGTGAGAGCAATAATTCTAGGGCCATCAATCACTGATAACACTAAACTGATAAGCTGTAAAGGCTTTTAAAGAGTCGCCAATGGTCAATTTTGGGTATGGTAGTTTTTTGCGATTTCGCAGATGCGTGCAATTTTAAAGCTTGACATGTTTGATGTCTATTTACCCGACGTGACCCTGTCTTTTATATTTTACCAAAAATATGGGTAATAATCATTGTTTCCTAATATAATGGAAAAAAACTTTATTTTTTTCAAAATTTTCAATAATTTTTCCTTAATATAGTAATAAATAAAAACCCCAGTGGTGATTAAATACCACCAAAAGAAAGCGCTATCTGTCCCCAAAAAATGGTATAAAATTAATTTCAGTACAGCATTGCATGACGGAATAAATGTCAGTCAAAGTACCGCAGCGCTGAATACTGAAAAATGGCCTGGCCAGGAAGGGGTCTAAACACCTGGTCTTGAAGTGGTTAATACCCTGGCCTAGCTCTACAATGATCCCCAGTGATCTTCAACTGAAAAATCCACCTTTCATGCACTCCAGAAAGGATATCAGCCAGACACTGACTAGGTTGCAGAGTTTTGCAAGTGCAGTTCTGACATAGTTACATAGTATTTGAGGTTGAATAAATACATTAGTCCATCAAGTCCAACCTATTAGGATCTCATTCTAGGAGTACCTGTACCCCTGTATATTGCGGTCCCTTAAGAAATCGTCCAAAAGTAAACTGACCGGCCTATAGTTCCCCAGTTGTCACCTAGCCC
The DNA here is from genome assembly GCF_000935625.1 of Nanorana parkeri. NCBI lineage: Eukaryota > Metazoa > Chordata > Amphibia > Anura > Dicroglossidae > Nanorana > Nanorana parkeri. The sequence goes on from NW_017307615.1 coordinate 211,713, forward strand.
CCTTTTTGAATATTGGGACTACCGTAGCCCTCCGCCAATCACTGGGGATCCTACCAGTCATTAAGGAGTCCTTAAAAATGAGGATTAATGGTCTAGTTATAACCTGGCTTAATTCCTTAAGTACCTTGGGGTGCAGGTTATCCGGACCCACTGCTTTGTTTGCATTGAGCATTTTAAGTCTGTGTTGTATCCCGGTTTCAGGCAACCACTGATTGGAACAATGTTGCATGGTATCAATTCCATTTGGGACTGGCTGAGAACCTTAAGGACAGGCTGGCCAGAGTTGGAATCCCTGATTCTCTTAAGCTCTTCATCCATCTGATGATCCAGCTCAACTGTAGATTCAGGGAGATGTGAGCAGAGAGGACCAACATCACCTGACCCACCTGGGAGCTGCCACAAGTATCATTGTCTCCCTTTCCTTCTGCAGCTGTTAACCTATCAACATCATCATCTGCAAATCAAGATGCAGCAAAGCGCATCTCAAGTCTGGACCAATAACTCAAGAGACAAACCCTCTTTTTGCCTGTTTCTTCTACGGGGTCACAAGAATATCTATGTTTTGACAGGTTCTGGGAAGGTGACATTCCCCTACACGTACTGCCATCAGCACTGATTCCTGCCACCCTCCAATGTCAGGAAGTTTCAGTACATTCCAGTAGACCAGTACAAGCTCAAGAATATGCACACTATGGCTCATGGCCGTGTGCACGAGATCACAGACAGACACGCATTAGTATGCATGCTCTATGCCAAATGGTCTCCATGTATGACCCTTGCTCTGGCTGACTGATTTCCTGGTTCCTGACTCTAGCTATTGTTTCAGTTCATCCTGCTTTCAGTGCTCCCCGACCTGGTTCAGCTTACTATCCGCTTTGGCATCTGGCCCCTGGCTTGGCACGGACGACGTCCTGGCCTTTCTCCACTGTTTTTTTACATTTTGTTTATTGTGGTTGTCAATAAACTCCTTTTTTTAACATGCACTTTAAGTTTCTGTCTGGTTTCTTAATTCCCTGACATTCTGTCCACTGATTTGGTACTCTGCTGCTCAGCTGTTACCGACCTCAACTTGTGCCCCAAACTCTGCTTAGGTCTCCTGCTGTCCGATTATTACCTACATTGGCTTGTGTCTCAACCACATTCCTGTCCTATTCCTGTAGCCTAGAGTCATCCAGTTCACGCAACTCAGATCCAATTTGGCCTGCAACACCTGCACCTGTGTCACTCTGCATCTACACATTCCCTGTCACTATTTTCAGGTGGTGCAAGAAAAGCCCACTCAGAACACACATGGCACTACATCTTCTTCAGATGACCAGGAATTTACTGAAACTAAGATCCATGCATGCTGTCTGTATATTTTGCCTGGTCAGCAAGTTGCCATACTGTCTGTACAGCCTGGATCTCAAGAATGTTTTTCAATTGCAAATGGCATTTGAAACACACTAAAAATCTTACAGTTAGTACAAGTCCTCTATAAAGAATTATGTCCCTTGGGACTGGTCTAGTACTGCAATTATACATCCAGGAAAAAAAACATATAACAATATGGCTGGATAAGAAAAAAAAACAGGCTCTTAATGACTACATCAGACTAGGTAATTAGTCATCTTGACATTATTCTTTTTTTCTTTTATGATCCAAAATTCCATGGTGTTGGTGCTAAAGTACCAGATCAACAAGATCTGGACATTCGCGTGAATGTGTGTAGCCAACTATTTGTAATAATAGATATAATTTGTGAGCAATAGTTAGATCAAGTGGCACAAGCACAAATGCATAACCAGAGAAAGATTTGTGGCCATATTCTAATAATTTTATAGTGTTCCTAGATTGCTTTGAACTGAGTGTACAGTGATCGTGGCAATAGTTTATTCCAAAAATGTTACATATTTCAAGTATAATATGTTGAGACACGCTAATTGAATGCACACATATGAGCTTGACACTTTTGTGAATTGTGTTTTTTTTTCCTGTATGTATAATTCCGTTACCAGAACAGTTACAAGGGACAGCATGATTTACAGTGGACATGTACTAACTGTCAGTTTTTTATTGATTGTAGGAAAATTGCTAACATAGTCTATAATAATAGAAAAACATACTGAAGTTATTGCAAATGGTACACTTAACAGTCACAACATAAATTCATAATTAGAATATGATTTAAGGATTTCAAATGCAATAGTTTTTATTTTAAAATTCTTCAGACTTCTTTTATGTTGTCAAAAGACATCAACATCCTGGCAGCACTTCATGCATTCAAGAAATGTATTCTCATAGTGCATGGAAACCTACACATAGAGACACATGAATATTTCTCATCCAGACACAGCTATTCAAATTCTAATTAATCAATTTTGCTATTGACCTGCTTTCAATCTCTTAAAAAATGCTAAAAACATATGTTCTTTTTGAAAATAATCATTAACCTTTCACATAATGTATAACTAGCTTTATCACTTTAGCATTAAAAAAAAACCATGTTAAATGTTGAAAAAAGACCCAATGGGAAACACTCAAATGGTAAACTATACTGAAGGACACGAAAAGGCCCATAAAACATCAGTAGGGTTATAAAGGTCTATGGATTTTAATTGCTGTGTGCCATTGGGCCTTTACAAAGCAATCAAGCAGGCAATCTCCAAAGACACAAGTGCCGTAATACATTTAACAATAGAGTTCTCACCCCATCAGCAGACTAGGGTTTATGAAGGTCCCAATAGCAATTAATGACCTTGCACGCTAGAAGAAAAAGAGAAAATTACTTAAATTGCTTGCTCCCCTCCCTATATAAGTTGGCAGATAAAAATCAGCTTTTTTTGGAAGAAGAATAGTTTACAAATAAATAGACAAATCACCTGCTTGTTTGCTTTTTATTTTTATCTGACTTGACATTTAGCTGACATCTGTAATTAGCTTAAAATATTCCTCAGTTTATGAATAAACAAATATGTAAGGATTTTTGCTGTGATATATCTGTTTGTTACTATAAACGTACTTTAACTAGACTATGAACAATGCACACAGTTCTTCTTTTGCACACTTTAGAATAAGAAAGAGAAACATACTATACATTTATAAAAGAGAGATAAAAAGAGATACTGATAGATAGATAGATAGATAGATAGATAGATAGATAGATAGATAGATAGATAGATAGATAGATAGATACTAAGAGTTAATTTACTAAAAGAGTAAGCATGTTCCCTTTGCAAAATTAATTTTCACCTAACTTCATGGTGTGTAAACTTGCCAATGTGGAAGAGAGAAAAGGAGGGAAAATCCACAACAACCTTCCAGACAAAACCTGAAAAGATGAAGACAACCGTTGCTTTAATCCAGGTAGACTTGTATATTTTCCCTGACAGTGCTGTCATTTGCGTTACTTTAGAGATGGATGCAGGTATATTTTTTCATGAGCAACTCAGCGTCTACATATACTTCCTGGGCACAGAATTGACACAATCTTCTAAAGGCGTATTCAAAAATCTTTGACACAGTTTGCACCTCTGCTGCAGCCTCTCCCCTTGTGACTTGCTAAAAAGTTACAATGATGCGGTCCAATTCCCTAAAGAAGAGGAGACTAGGAAATCTATTTTCCTGCCTGCAGTAGACTGATATCAACTCAAGCTATGCAAGTTCAGTTGGACTGATATTTAATGACAAAGGATTCAGCTTTTTAAAATGATACTACTGAAATATATTGTGGCATGTCAGGAATGCAGATTTGCAAAGTTACTGAGAGGTCCACTTAAAGTGGACATAGCATTAGAGATTTTTTTAATGTTAAAGGCATTCTTTTGTAATTTTCCCTCCATTTCATCTGATGTTTAAACTGCTGTAATTGATTTAATTATTTAATGACAAAAGTATTTATCTTGCACTCATCTTTTTATCCAACCTCTAAAGTATTGCATTTATTTTCAGGCACTAGTATGAAAGAAAACTAAAAGAAAACTAGTGGTAAAAAAGCATCTGTAGGGTCGGTGGGGTGGTAGGAGCTTTTAATAGTGGCAGCTGCAGGCCAGTAGAGGTGGCCAGAGCTGGTAATGGTGGCAGGACAGCAGAGGTGGCAGGAGCTGGTAATGGTGAAAGGAACCATTTTTTGGGGGGGGGAGGGGCAGATGACAAAGAAAAATGTAGTGTAGTAGCCCTCTCAGACAGCACCACACTGGATGCATGGCAAGCCAGAAGCTCCAGAGCATACTGTGCAAGCTCCAGCCAGTAGTTCCACCTGAACACCTACTAGTCAATTGTGTCCTCAGTTTAAAGAGTGTCTGATTCAGCCTTGGAACCAAAATACAATCATACAGTTGAGGCACTGCCTGTGACTGTTGCCCTCAGCCAAGCCTGTCCATTGTGGTTGGAAAAATGACTTAAAATCATCACTGAGGCAGCCACCGCCTACTTTCAGGGATGTGAGGGCCAGATGTACATTGGGAATGAGAGTTGATCTAGAAATATGGCAAAAAGGTTACGCAGTGCCTCTTCTAAGTTGCACATTTATTTCTCTCTCTGGAATGGCATAATAGATCTGTAATGTCCCCCTTGTATTGGGGATCAAAAATGGTGGCCACGCAAAACACAGAAGTTTCCCAGCACACTTACCAGCTAGCCTGCAACAAAATAAATGACACTGTCCAACAGTAGGCATTAAAAACAAAGGTTTTAGTTGCACATCTTGCAGAAAAATATGTGGAAGCCACACTGCCTCGTCAAAGCTCTGTGCGTCCTAACTATAATTTTTGAGAGCCTCCATATTGGAGCATATTTTAGCAGTAGATAAATGGGGTGGTTCCCGCACACCATGCCCATGCACACTCCCCTTTTGTCCTTCTTGTTTTCCTCATCCTCTTTCATTTTCCCTATTTTCTTTCACTATTCTTATTCTCTTTTTGTCTCTCTTCTGAGGCATGAGATCTCCAGATTAAAGGAGAACTATGGGGTCAGGGCTTTTCCCCATAGTTCTCTTAAAGGTAACGGGAGGACGCAAACTAGTGTCCTCCCGTCACCCAAAGCTCAGTATACCGCGAGCTAGACGCTGCACCCGGGACGGATCCCGACATTACTGTCTGGATCCACCCAGCTGCATGAGTGACAGCTGGATCTGCCTATCTAGAGGCAGAGCCAGCTGTATCCACCCCCTCCCCCGTCCGTTCTGCCAGTCAGCGCAGGAGGATTGGACAGGGGAGGGGGGAATCCCTGCAGGGAACCGTGAGTGACAGTCACAGCTCTCTGCAGGGACAGGATCGAGAAGTAAGCAAGCGACGGTATGTGTTCGCTCATTTCCCGATCTATTGAGCCGACCTGTGACAGTTTCATTGTCACAGGTCAGCTAGAACTATGAGGCTGAGTGATTTTCACTTGCCTCATAGTTCTCCTTTAACCATTTTTTGAGGCCTATGGACATTGAGGAACTCCATTCTGGGACCCTTAACACCTGCTTATGTTTCCATTTGTCAAATGTTCAATCTCCATTCATATGTCTTATAATACCCACAAATGGCGATTTGTGATATTACTGCACTGCAAAATGCTACTTGGTTCTATCATTTTTCTGTCATTCAATAAACAATGATTTTGTAAAAAAGAATATAAACCTGTCAGACAGTATAAACAGGTCCTTGATGACCCCCTCCCTCAACATCAGTCATCAATATTCTAATCCCTTTTGATGAATACATCATTGCTTTTTTTTCATGGAGTTCGGGTTCAATGGTGACCATTGTTAACTTTGCATAACGTTTTATGATATTACTTTAGAACATATACAGCCAGCCACAAGCATTGTTCAAAACACATTTGAAGATTAATTTTTTTGAATATAATTTCAATAGAACTAAAAACTCTAACAGTGTATCCATTTCCCCCAGGACTGTTGTCTAAGAGGGTTATTCACAAAGCTAGCCAAAGGATCAGTCGTAGCTCTGGCTGATCCTTCGGCAAGCTTCGGCCGCCGGAGCATTTCGTTTCAGTATTCACTATAGCCCGTACAGCTCCTAAAACTGGCCTGAGCGGCTCAGCCGAGCCGAAGGCATATGCTTTGGCTCGACTGAGCTGAAGTGAAACCTGTGACGTCACGGCCGCCTCCACCCAGTTGTTATTTATTGGCCGGGACTTGCTTGAAGACTCTAGCAGGTCATGGCCAATAGGAAACAGTTGGGCGGACTAGCTGTCACTGCTAGAATTGTTTTTTCTTTTTTTTTCTTTTTTCAATAATCTTTATTATTTTTTTTCTTTTCAATAATCTTTGATTTTTTTTTAAATCTTTATTTTTTTTTAAATGTATCATTTACTTTTGTAAAAAAATTTTTTCCAAGTTTTTTCACTGCTTGGCGGAATTCGGCTATTCACTCACTGCCGTTCGGCCCCTATGAGAATAGGCAGAACAGCAGCGAGTTGCTTGCCGGAGGTATGGCTCAGCCAGTGGCGACTCTAGGAACAATATATAGGGGGGGCACATAAGATACCACAGTCAAAATTGGGGGGCACTAATAATTTTCACCACTACAAAAAACCTAAAGAAGTATATATGAATAAGATTACAAAATACGAGAGTAATGCGGTATGCGGTGATACCTTTTTATTGTACTAACCTAATACTTAGAAGACAAACTTTCAAGAGTTTTTCTTTCTTCCTCAGGTATTGCTTCAGAATTGAGAAAGAGGAAAACTCTCAAAAGCTTTTCAATTTCAGCAAACACCAGGGCTGTGTAAATAATCACCTATAGTGATAGAGGACTACAAATCCCATCAATACATTATACAGTAAAGGTGCCCATACACTGCACGATTCTCGTACGAGAATCGCAGGAAATCCCACGATCGTACAAGAATCATGCAGTTTTTTTAAGTACTTTACAACCCTCGCAAGACAAAAGTCTTGCGAGGGTTGTAAAGTGTATGGCCACCTTAATGCAGAATACCATCAGCTATAGAGCTCTACAAATCCCATCAATACATTATACAGTAATGCAAAATACCACCAGCTGTAACAGGAATACAAAACCCAGCAATACATTATACAGTAATGCAGAATACCGCTATATTTGCCACATACTCTGTGCTGCTGCTCTACTATGGGGTTCTGGCCTAATGTATTGGGCAGAGCTTGTCAGGATGGGTGGGGAGGGATGACAGCAGTGTAACGCAGAGTGCGGATGACAGCAGTGTAACGCAGAGTGCGGATGACAGCAGTGTAACGCAGAGTGCGGATGACAGCAGTGTAACGCAGAGTGCGGATTACAGCACTGTAACGCAAAGTGCGGATGACGGCAGTGTAACGCAGAGTGCGGATGACAGCACTGTAACGCAAAGTGCGGATGACAGCAGTGTAACGCAGAGTGCGGAGGACAATGGTGTAAGATAGAAAGGGACTTACAGTTTTGATGTACTAGATCATGTGCTCTGTCATGCCCTCTTCTTCCTCTCCGGGTGGTGGGTGGTGGTGGGGGAGGAACAGCGATATTTCTCCCATGTGAAGCCCCAAGCAGCCTTGATGCGTCTTCTCTGTCCCTACTCTGCTAAAATACATGAGCAGCCAATGGCAGTGCTGCACTCTCCCTCTTAGCCAATAGCAGCTGGGGTGGGCGGAGGAAGATACAAGCGGATGCCGACTGCGGGGGAGCCCGTACAGCAGGGGTCTCAAACTCAATTTAGTCGGGGCCACTGGACACATTTTTTAGTCATGTGGGGTATACGGTACCAGTGTTAATGTCTGTACATGTTACAAGCAGCAACTGTCACCCATTCAAGTTAATGATCGGGTGACAGCTGCTGCATGTAAACGCCTGCACACCGCATGTACTCAACCCAGCAGACATCATATACTCCCCCCAGCAGACATCATATACCCCCTTCCCTTCCAAGCCCCCTCACCTGCTTTCGTCCCTGCAGGGAGGAGGCACATCGTTCCCTGGTGATCTAGCGGTGATCACTAGTAAGGTCTGCACTAGACCTTACTTGTGATCCATCATTCGGCCGGAGCTCAGAACTGACAGAGCTCCGGCCGAAGCTGACAGGAGCTGCTCTGCGGTCTGCACCTGTCAGACCGTGTAGCTGCTCCTGCAAGTCGGGCCGTGTGCCCGACTTGTCAGCTGGCAAGAGACCGCTGCCGTACAGTGAAGCTGTACGGCAGCAGCCGTTTTAAAGGGGAATCAGCGGGGGGCACACGGGGCAATTGCCCCCCTTTGCCCCCCTGTAGAGACGCCTATGGGCTCAGCCGATCCACATGTTGGATCGGCTGAGTCAAACTCCTTCTGCACTTCGGCTCAGCTGAACATGCTGAGCATGTTTGGCTGAACCGAAGTCATCCGAAGCAAGCTGATGTACGGCTGATTTCAGCCAATGTTCGGCTGAAATCAGCCGTACAAGCCTGAAGTGAATAGCTGAACAGCGTTCCCTTCACATCAGGTCGGTTATTCACTCGGCTACCTTCGGCAGCTTTGTGAATAACCCTCTAAATCTTCTGATATCCAGTAATAGGGTGGGATGCCGTTCATTGGAGGCACAATAGAAAAGAATTCATAGACATACAGGTAGAATTGTGTAGGAGAACCTCCAGTGATTACAGTTTAACAGCTCTTCACTTTCATACCTGCCAATATATTTTACTCTTAGAGCAGTGGCAAGCATCAACAGAGCTGTTTGCACAGTTAATACACTCACATTGAACTACAGAGACAAGTTCATCATAGAATGAGCCACCATCAAAATGTTATTGTGGAGTTTAATGACTTGAAATTGTACCCCTGATAATGCTTCAACCTTTTAACTATAAAGCAGCTTTTACTTTATACATATGTATAGGAAAGCAAAGATCACGCTATAAGAAAAAATGCAGTAACATTTGTGACTTCAATATTTGGTAATTACATTTTATTTTTTTAATGGTGCAATTTTGTAAAGTATAAATTATCTTGCAAAATAAACAGCCCAAAGTAAATCAGCCTCACTATGACTGTTCTGTAATAAAACCATCATTCCCACTTGCTTACAATTTCTTTAGAATGTACACAGAGCTGACCATGCATGGCTCAGTATACATTCTTGGCATGTCTAGGTGGTGAAACTGGAGGAAGACTGGGCAGAAATGTTAGTGCCACCTATAAATCTTGTGGACCTAGAAATGTTTTATGACAGCATATGCAAGTATGTAGGAAATTCAGTTACTAAGTGATGCATAAGCCTCATAAAGTAAACATATTACTTGTTTTACTTTTACTGACTGAGCAAAATCCTCTTATATTTGTGTCTCACAGGCTCCCCCTCCAAGACACTGCAGCTCACAGTGCGAGGGGTTCAGCAACAAAGATAGTGCTGTCATTCCTGAAAGCCAGTGGGCAGGACTAGGTGTAACAAGGCATGGACTGACAAACCACAGGCTTGTGAATCAGCAGTGACAGTGTTGATAGCCATGCCCACTGCAACATTTTTTCATCCCACTGTAGTGCAAACAGGCACAGCCGACACAGAGTGGCAACTCAGTTCTGAATTTAGGAGCAGTGCAGCATTGTTGCCATCCCATGCCAGAAAACTGCATTAGCTGGACTTCACTGGCAGACTCAACATGTATTTGTGAGACATTGTAGGGGTACAGATAAAACTGTGAGTGCAGATGTACTGTTACTAAGAAAAAAAAATGTTTCAATTTCAATTAGGAGTGAACTGGGCTTCTACAGATATATATTTTATTTAATGGCCATTGCTAATGAAATTATAATAAGGACTGCTAAAATAATAAATTAATGAAGCGATTATAATTTTATAGAATCATTTATAGTAGTTTACAATGTAAATGCGATTAGCAAATCAATGCAATGTATGAATTAACATGCAATTTGAGTTACATAAAATGCGTGCTGACTAAAATGTTAAAGTATAAATCATGATCCATCATGTTGATGTAACAACTGTGGACATTAATTAAAGAGCAGCAGAATCCAGCAGTTTGCCCTCCATCTGCCTTTCCTGAGGAAATAGCAATATTCTTTTAACCAGACCTGACAGCTCTTTTTGTGTTTGTCTTGAATTAGTGAAGATGCCACCAGTGTAGGAATAACCATATGTGTGACATCATACCATGTAAGATGAACACATGATGGTTCTATGTTCTAAGTTAATTCCTGTAAACTCATATTTGAATTCAGTTTACTGAGGCATGACAGAAAAGACCTATTTTAATGCCTCATGTTATAGATATGAATATTATAGCTTTAAAACAGAATAGGTTGAGACATCGCTGCAAACAAGCAGTAGAAAATATATACAACTATAAACTATATAACAACTGTACTTCATAAAAAAGAGAATATAAATATATGCCAGAACTAAAAGAATAATCATAAAACAGAGAATCATAATGTAACTCAGAGAAAAGACTTATGATGCACAGTGTACCATATAGAACTTTAATACATAATTACATAGTTGTTAAGGTTGAATAAAGACACTGACCCATCGATTTTAGCCTATGTGGTTGTGTGTGTGTTTCAGTTACTAAGATTACCTGTACCTCTGTACGTCTTGCTCATTGAGAAAAGTATCTAGACGAGTCTTGAATGATTCCATACTCAGTGCTGAAACCACTGTCTTTGGAAGGGCGCATTGGACATTTAATAACACTAGATGGAGAAGCAGAGCAGCCAAAGCTGATTAGTAAGGAACTTGGCCTGCCCATCTTAGAAATCTCCTGTGTTTTGGCTTCCTGGGATTGGCACAAGTAGAGATAGTGAAGTAAACTGCAAGTTTCCCCCAGATTATCTCAAGAGTGCAGCAGGAAAACAGCTGACAGTTTGACTTGGAGCTGCCACTTGAGATTGTGAAGTGAGCTGAACATTGCAGTCTTCTCTCAGGCCTTTAAAGTGGACTTTAACTTAAAAAGCTTACAGGGAAATGTTGAGTATGCCTAGCAGCATCCTGAAAGATAGCAGTGCACTTCCTTTCCCTAAGCAAACCTGTGTCCTAAGACTTATAGCGGTATATCTGTGGTATGAGATCATCAGCTAAAACATTGCTGCCTTTGATTGTTAGCTCCCAAGATCTGGAGTGAGCTTTGATGATGTCAATACTGTGCTGCTCATCTTAATCACCAGTCATCAGTCTCAGTGGCATAAAAATAGCCATAGAAGCCCACACGACTGCTATGGGGCCTGGGGTAAGAGGAGGCCCCATAAAAAAGGCTGATAAATAAAAACAAAACTTTGAAGTTTCTAGTATAGAAGGGCTAACATCAGACCTCAGAATTGTCTAGTCACAGATCCTCCTTTGTAAGTGAGTAAATGTTTTTGCTAAGGGAGCAGAGGGGCGGCAGGGATTCCTATCGCCCGACTCACGGGACATGAAGTTCCGGGCACCGGGCGGGTAGTTGTTTTCTACATTTAGCCCTGCTCCGGGCAAGCAGGGCTAAATGTACAGCTGGGAAGCTGCTCGTTCATTTACAGGTGATCTCGGCGATGTCGCAGAGATCACTTGTATGCAGCCTGCTTGTCTGCCCCCCCTCCCCTGCTGGCGGAGAACGTAAGTAACTGGCTGTTTACATTGGTAACAGTTCCCCACTTGTGTGCGTGCTGAGCACCACGCACGAGCAGGGGGAGGGGCAGGACGTCTTAAGATGCCCTCCCGCTCCTAGAAGACTCCCGTTCAGGATTGGCCATGGATGGGAGGTGGTTAAAATAAAAAATTAAAAGTGATTAAAAAGTTGATAAAGTTAAAAAAAAACTAATAAAAAAATTAAAACTAACCCTGCCGCCCCCGCTATCTGGTTGCCATTCTCGATTAAGGGGGGGTGGCGGGAAGGGGGGGCATAGAGGAACCTGCCCATGGGGCAGCAGAGAGAGAGTAAATCCGTCCCTGGTGATGCAATTATCACAAGGAATAGATGCAAGGTGCTTCTACTAATCGCAAGCAAATACTGACAAAAGTCAGAAAAAAAACGCAATATTTTTTCTGTTGTTTTTTTTTAATATATGTTAATGTATGTATATACTGTGTAAATAAATATATATATATATATATGAGTCTGGAGAACAAGGTCTAGAACTGTATGTTAGAAAAAAATTATCTGCTTAGGTGGCTGCAAATGCAAAAAAAGGTGAGCATATTGGCTAAGCTAGTTAGAGGGGGGATTAGGGAGGCTATTTAAGGCGGTACAAAGTGCAGTCACACTAACTTGCCGGATAAATTGCCTCTTTCTTGTCTGTGCTTATTTATTGTCCCAGCTTTAATGGGGGTGTTTTTACAACATCTGCACGTCTATACACTGGCGGACCTTAGACTGCTGCAGCGGAGGGGAAGAGAGGCTAAAAGGACCAGTCTAAGAACATTCGGTGAGTATAACTCTTTTTTTTAACCTAAACACAAACGAGCAGTTAACCCTTGCAGTGCAGGGGTAGCCCCACTGCAAGGATCAATCATTTTTTTTACTGGAGTTTTTCTTTAATATTCAAACAATTTATAGTGTAAACATTTGCAACTCATTTAGTCAATAGTGCTCAGTGTTTCAATGTACAATACTACAGAACTGACAGTTTAGCTTTAACTAGCTTTAACTTTAACTAACTTCATTGTAAAAATAATCTTAGGATCGGAACTTGAAGTGGCATGTGTGGGTACGATGTTGAATATGTGGTGGTGTATGTATTTCTTGGTTCTTGCAGTAAAGCAAACATAATACCCTAAAAATGAAAGCCAGGACATAAATGGTCAGTTTTTGCGCCAAGTTACAAGTTGCATCACATAGGTCCTAATGCTGTTTCTTAACGAATAGCAAATTGATGTTACCAGCTTTCTTGGCCAAGCAAGAAAATACTGCAGAGTCAGGGTCAGTTCTTACAGAGAATAGTAAGGTGTTGCTATAAGCCTCAAAACAGCAATGGAATGTCAACTTTACTGCCAAATTGTAAACACTACATTTCTTCTGCATGCCTACCTAACAAGAGTCACATTTTCAAGCAATTGGTGCCTCCTCCTACCCTTCTTCCCATTTCACATAAATGGCAGCCTGTACCTCTCTGCTATTTTTTTATATAAGGAGAGTGACCATGTACATTACCCCTGTTAAATGGCTGCTGCAGAAGGCATGAAAGGCAGAGGCACCATGAACACATGCAGATCAGTTCCACTTTTTTTGGTACAAGAATTGCCACTGATTTAAAATGATGTGATAAAACATGATTTGCAAAAATAAAATGGGCACAAGTGCTAAGGGGTGGGACCTTCGAGGAACTAACACTCTCTCTCAGGAAATTCTGTGAAATCCTTTTTCAAAATCTTTAGATATGTTCAACTGAAATATTTACAGGGTTAGAGGCAGGAGAAGTGAACAATCTAGGAAAACATAGCTGATCTGGAAAAATTATTCAATTCAGCTCACTTTCCAGTTCAGCTTCCTGTTCAGCTATGTTGTCCTAGATTGTTCACTTCCCCTGCCTTCTCCAAACGCTTCACCTTTTTGTGAATAGACCTGTTAGTTTCCTCTATAGTGAAAACTGATATCCATCTCATTAGGTATTTTGAATGCATTTGCGACTGGGACCCCCTTCTAGAGAACTCGTACAAAGTTCTGTGCCAATGGTATCTCATGCCTACTCACATTGCCAAATGTGTCCCAAAATATGGTCAACCTGGATATAATACATATGTCTTCCAATTACTTTCTTTCCTTACATCCTTTCAGAGACTACACTACTTTCACTTCTGGTCACCTTCCCTTTCAACACATTTTTTAGCTATTCTATTGTACTACCATAAACTAAATGTTAACCTCCTGTCTCTAATCACATTTCTCAAAAACAGCACATGCACAATTTTTTGCAATCGCACATGACTGAAACGCAGGCATTGCAGTGCCATTCTTAATGGTGCAGGCGATTGCACTGCTGGGGGGGGGGGGGGGGG
>NW_017307615.1:225738-254605 GCF_000935625.1 Nanorana parkeri
GCCATGCCCCCTCCCGCCCCAAAACAAAACGCAGGGAGGCTTCCACTATGCGATCCACTGCATTCCCACCACTAACCATGCTGAAATACACTGGAGATGGTGTCAACTGGCCCTAAGGGTATTTCAGCAGATCAATAGTGAGTAATAGAACACTGACTATGAATAACTGCAGAACTGTATAGGGAGCTAGAGTGTATGTAAGGTGGGGAGAAGGCAATTACCCAGACAGGATTGTGAGCTGAAGAGATGCAGCATTAGTTTGAAATGTCTACTACTGAATTCAAATACAACAAAGATTTTATTTCTCTTGGCTTACAGAATTATTATTATTATTGTACAGCATTTATATAGCACCAACAGTTTGTGCAGAGCTTTAAAATATGGGGGAAACAGTACAGTTCCAATACAATTTACAATACAATACAATTTCAGTACAATAGGGTAAGGAGGGCCCTGCTCGTGAGAGCTTACAATCTAGTAGGAGGGGCAAGTGATACGAAAGGTAATAATTGTTTATATTGAGTTTATGGAAGAAGTAAAAGGGCAGTTATGTTGAGATGGGATAGGCTTCCCTGAAGACATGAGTTTTTAAAGATCGCCTAAAGGTGGGCAGTATAGGAGATAGGGGGACAGATTGGGTTAAGGAGTTCCAGAGGATGGGAGACACTCTGGAGAAGTCCTTGAGGCGAGCATGGGAGGAGGTTATTACAGAGCTAGAGAGCAGGAGGTGTTGAGAGGAGTGGAAAGGACAGTTTGGGTGATATTTTGAGATGAGGTGGGTGAAGTAGGTTGGGGCGGAGTTGTAGATGGCTTTGTATGTTGTTGTTAGTATTTTTAATTTTATTCGTTGGGCAATTGGGAGCCAGTGGAGGGATTGGCAGAGAGGGGCAGCAGACACTGAATGGTTGGTAAAATGGATGCATCTGGCAACTGCATTCATGATAGACTGAAGGAGGGATAGGCTGTTTAGTGGTAGGCCAACAAGGAGGGAGTTACAGTAGTCAAGGCAAGAGATTACAAGGGAGTGAATTAGAAGCTTTATGGTTCTGTTTGTTAAAAAGGGGCATATTTTAAAAATGTTACAGTGGTTGAATGGGCAAGATTTAGATATTGATTGGATGTGCGGTTGAAAGGAGAGCTCAGAGTCAAGGACTACACGAGGAGTACCCTGGCTTGATAGGAGGAGTTGATCGCAGGCATGTTGATTGTGATGGAGAAGTCGGGGAGTAAACACGGAGAGTAGGGAATATTATAAACTCAGTTTTGGACAGATTGAGTTTGAGGTAGTGATGTGACATCCATGCTGAGATGTCAGTGAGTAGATTAGTGATATGTGAAGAGACAGAGGGGGTGAACTGAGGAGTGGAGAGATAGATGTGGGTGTCATCAGCATAAAGATGGTATTGGAAGCCATGGGAGGCTATCAACAGAACCAGGGAAGAAGAGTAGATGGAGAATAGAAGGGGCCCAAGGACAACCCCACGGGAAGGGGAAGAGGAGAGGAGGAGGTAGAATTGTAGGTGACACTGAAAGTGCGCTGAGATAGGCAGGAAGTGAACCATGAGAAAACAGAGTCTTGAAGGCCAAGTGATTGGAGTTTATTAAGAAGAAGCGGGTCATCAACTGTATCAAAGGCAGCAGAAAGGTCTAAAAGTATGAGTATAGAATAGTGGGCATTGGTTTTAGCAGTTAATAGATCGTTAGTAAGGGCAGTTTCTTTGGAGTGTTGCCGGACGAAAGCCAGATTGAAGTGGGTCAAGGAGATTGTTAACGGATAGGTGGCGGCTCAGGCATTTGTAGACCTGCCGTTCAAAAAGTTTGGAGGTAAATGGGAGCAAGGAGATGGGTCTCAAGTTGTTCAGACTGGTGGGACCCAAAGAGGGTTTTTTTTATATGGAGAATAGAGAAGAATACCCAAAATGTGCTGTATGAATGTAAATTCTTAGTTTAATGGTAATGAAAAAAACTTTTAAAAAGTGTTTGACCATTGAAGGGTAAGTTATTTGATGCAGAATTAACCTGCATGACAGTAGCTGTGGGTAGCTAGTTAGCATTATACCACCCGTTTAGGCAACAATGTTTTGCAGTTGTTCTCATTAGCAGCGCTTGACCCTACTACATAATACAGATACAGAGTACTTTACCCTACTACATTATACAATACTGAATACAGAGCTGCATTAATTTTATGTGCTTGGTTATTTTATGTTTATGACCATTGTTGTTTACCCTTCATGGTTTTGATCATCTTTTAGTAAAATTACTCTTCTTGGGTCCTAGTACAGTTCTTTAAAATGTTTAAAGAACCCCTTTCCTAAATATAGGACTTTAAAAGGAGCCCCACTCCTAAACCTAGCCCTAAAACTTAAACTAACCACCTAAACATAGCCCTTAATGTTAACCTAACCCAACAAAATAACCTAAAGTTAAACAAAATGTAAGAACCCTTACCCTTAACCTAAAGATAACACTTGAAGTGTATCCATAGGCAATATTGTTGTTGGTTTTTTTTTCATTTTGAATGCTGTGGGAGAAGGGTTAGATCACTTGTCAAGATTTTATTTCTGCTGGTGTCCCCATTGGGGAGATTTGCTCCTCTATTTGTACAATTTTAACCAAGAAAGAAAGTGAGCAGAAAACAAGTGGATAATGAAACAGTGGCCTAGTGAATATTGCATTCTTCTTATCTTGCTCAATGCATAACAGCATAATGAGAATTTACAACTCATCTCAGGGCTGTCACATTAGTGAGGGTGATCTTGTAGGTCAGGATGTTAATAGAGTATAGTCAGAAAACATTGGGTATGAAATCCCCAAAACCCATTACCACCTTAGTATTATTAGGTAACGTTCAAAATAATATTGCTGTTGTTGTTGTTATTAAATAAGTAAGACAGACTGACGTAAATATATGTTTAAGTATCTCCAAACCAAGTTATCAAATGTCTAACAAATAATTTTCCTGCTGTGTGTCAAAAACTTTTTAATGTGATTATTAAAACACTTGTATAAGATCACTCCCTAAGATGAAAAGTATATTGCTGTTCCTTAACTATTTTGATGCATCCATTACTAAAGACTCAAGCTAGCCATGCACTATACTGCTGAATCACCTGACATT
Organism: Nanorana parkeri; assembly: GCF_000935625.1. Taxonomy (NCBI): domain Eukaryota; kingdom Metazoa; phylum Chordata; class Amphibia; order Anura; family Dicroglossidae; genus Nanorana; species Nanorana parkeri. Next base: position 228,860 of record NW_017307615.1, read on the forward strand.
TGAGCCATGGGTGGCCCTGTCTGTACCACCCAGATCGAAAAAAACAAACAATTTTAAAAATCAACTGAACCAAAAGAAAATTATTGGCCAGAGACTGCATGCTAGCAGATGTAGTCTCTGTTCAGGTATTTAGGCAACCGCAAATCTCGCACCTATCTGAATACAATAGCCAACACTGGAGATTCCTCCATCCATGCTATTTAGCATGGATGGGGTAATCAATTGTTTTTTTTTTCTTGTTTAGCCCGTGGGCTGATGGGACAAAATCTACATGTGTATGGACTATCTTTAAGCTGAAGTATACTATAAATAGAGGAAAGGACATTGTGGAATTATTGCGTAAAACAGCCCCCCATAAAAACCTTGTTCATTTTCTTAGAATTTGTTTGCTAAAGAAACACCTAAAATTTTAGTGGTTACAGTTCTAGAATAATTGAAAACTACCAGCCTACAATATATAAAAAAAACGATAGTTCATAATTCATGTTTTAAGTTATCACTTATATTTACTTTTTGGCATAGCTTTTAACTTCCCCAATATTTGGTTACTATACATTAATTCCAATAATTTTGCTTATTTACCAAAAGCATTAAAGTGGTTTGAAAATTGTCCAGTGCCAAAGTATATTCTCATAAGATTTTCATGGAAACCCTTCAAAAATATTTCTTCAGTGTTTACAAAGCCTCTTTAGCACGCTTCTATTTATACTGTCTTACATATATTGAACCTGAAATAGCTTTGAAACTATATCCAAAATAATGTTTTAGTATGCTAATGTTCCTAACTTTTCAATGATTTTTTTTAATTCTGGATGAATTGATAATTCTTCAGGGAATTTCTTGGAAGAAGAAAAAAAGACATAAGCCAAGTCGGTTTTGTTTCTCTGAAAAGTTACTTAGAAAATTAAAACATTCCTTTTGTTGCTGATGCTGGCCATAGAACAAAGGATGAGCTTATATGTTATGGGACTGTGATGTCAATGAGAGTTAAGTACTTTTCGCTATTTGCTTGTCTTCTTCTGGAGATTAAACCTATACTAAGCAGGCGAAGAAAGGAATTAGGAATGCCCCCACTTGCAGCCATTTTACAGATGGTCATAAATTCAAATTCAGACACCATTAAACCTGAAGAGAAAAACTCAGCAGGTGGCCACATTAATGGAGAATCGTGGCATTGAAAGAATGAGAATTATAACTGACAGCTCTTCTATGCCACAAAAAAGATGATGTATTAGTATTGACATTGTTGCCTTTGCGTCCAGAAAGCTGGTCTGATGGTTCAGCCTTTGCACAAGGAAAGCTAAATGCCCTATAGGTATTTTACTTGGCCACACCACTGTAATTTTTGTCATCTGAACCTTCTATTATAATTCATTGTACAAATCTCATCTATGTTGGTTAAAAAAAAAGAAAAAAATACATTTTGCCTATAGGCACTCATTTGTTCTTTTTTCTTGGTTTAAAGGACAAATAAAGGTTGACATACAACAGCCTTTCCAGCCACTTCTGTATTTTTAATGCTGACATGCTTGGCCCAAGTGCTTTTAGTGTTTCCAGCCATGCCTATGTGAGAGTGTGTTAAAAAGCTACAGTTCATAGATTGCCCTAAAGGAGCGATGCATAGAGATTATCTATTTTAAAACTAGAGTGAATGTGTTTATTTTGCCTGTATCAGTTAAGAGACAGTTTCAAATGCATTAACAATTCTAAATGTAACCTAAAATTAAAATATTTTTAAAGGGATATACCTCACGAATAAAATATAGCAATGCATGTGTAAATATATAAATAAGTATCAAATATTACATTTATATTTTTATATTCCTAAATTTATATAGCTGTTTTTATAAATGTGTTTTTTATTTAATATTTAAATCTCAACCCTGAGCATGAAATTTAACCTCCACCCATACCAAGTTTTACTTCATCCACATAAAGTATTTTCAGCAAGAGCAAATTATAGTATTAATATTCCCGTGAAAGTAATGTTTTTTACTTGCTTGTTGTTATTTTAATTTGATTGTTGTAGTGAACTTGCAAAATACAAATTCTCCTGCAAGTGGTCACCAGAATATCAGAGAATGTGATTAGCATTCACTGCTTCATGAATGCTGCAAAATGCCTTGTTAGCCTTATTCCTTGTTTACATCCCTGTGATGCAGGAGCATGTGCAATCCATATAAATAAATGGGCTGCCCTACAGCAATGCACACTTTAATACACCTGTGTTGTCACATCCCAATTATGTCAACATGGGATTATAGAGAGTCTGTTTTCAGTCTGGTCAGCCCTGACTTGTAGGGACTGATTTGTAAGAACTAGCATTAAGTGGATCCCCAATTGTTGTTCACACTAGATCCAGCTGATCCACATCAAGTATATGTTTACACCATGCAAACTGATCCAGTTGATGAACTGATACATATCAATTGTGTGGCTGTAATTTTAGACAACAGCATATATGGGATCCAATGGAGAGTCAGAATTTATGTACTAGCAATTAATTCAATAATGTGCTGTACGTCCTTATAAGAGTGGGGCCCAAAACAGGAGTATAGTACAATAATGTCATAGGGAGCAGAAAATACCTCCTCATAATGGGATGCCCAGTGTGAGCTCTAATTTTTCCCTTTCCTCCACTGATCATGGGTTGGGGTCTTGGCTTAAGAATACCTGTTGTTTTTCTGATCTAGATAGTTTTGAGCATGACTGTGAGTTTTAAATCTCAGTTATCTTGAATCTGGTCCAGGACCGGAGAAACCCGAGGGAGAGGAGAGACCGGGACCAGAGATCCAGGACCGGAGAGACCCGAGGGAGAGGAGAGGATCCGTGAGGGAGAGCGGTGGACGAAAGGGGGAATACGTTTGTGCTAGATGTGAGCGAGTTGTCTGTTTAGAATCCCAGATTCTGGATCTAAGCAACAAACTGGCAACACTGAGGAGCATAACCACCGTGGAAAAGAGTCTGGACTTAACGCACCAGGCTGTCGTGGAGGGGGGTCTGGATGAGGAGGGGGGGTTGGAGGAGCGGGATCCCGAGGTGGGGAGCTGGGTTACTGTTAGAAGGTCGGGGGAGGGGAAGAGTGATAGAGAGGTCAGCCCTGATCTGACTCACCCCAATAAATTTGCCAAGTTGCAGGATGTTGGGGGTATCAGTCCAGGGGGGACCCTGCTGGAGCACAACTCATCCTACATCCGCAGGGGGAGTGAGTGCTCCGGCGAGTACGGAGCAGGATGGAGGGTCAGGAGAGGCAGATCCTGGTGGTGGGAGACTCCATCATCACGGTCTACGGGAACGGGTCCAGAGGGTATCTGTAAATGGCACCTTTTAAGACTGGGCTAGCTTAATGAGCGGTGTTCCTCAGGGTTCTGTGCTGGGTCCCATATTGTTCAACTTATTTATTAATGACATCGGGGAGGGTGTTAACAGCGATGTTTCCGTGTTTGCGGATGATGGTAAAATTGGGAGGGTAATCGACACGGACTTAGACAGTATAACATTACAGGAGGACCTGGATAAAATAGGGGAGTGGGCATTAATGTGGCAGATGAGCTTTAATGTTGATAAATGCAAAGTAATGCACTTTGGAATAAAAAATAAAAAAATGGGGTATACCATTATGGGAATGCCGCTGGGGAAGTCAGAAATGGAGAAGGATTTGGGGGTCATTGTGGACCATAGATTGAAGGGTAACTTGCAGTGCCAGGCTGCTGTAAACAAAGCTAGTAGGGTTTTGTCCTGTATTAAAAGGGGGATCTATTGCAGGGACAAGTCTATAAGGGACAGTTAATAAAATATTGGTATACTAGACACATATGTTTTCATTGACCCTTCTTCTATATGGCAGCTAGCAAGAATCTGCTGGGAAGAATGTATGCTCTTTATAAATAACTTAATGAAACACACAATTGGAATCCTGCTTTTCAAAATCCTGCCCTTGTTATGAAATGCTAAGGTATCTCTTTAAAGGGTAATTCCACTTTCCCAGGTGAAATTGGGAAAATAATATTACCCCCTCCAATCTGGCCCCATCTCCAATCCCCCCTTTGGGGAACGCTCCTTCCCCTCTGCTGGTGACTACGTTGATCAATGAGTGCTCGCCATTTGCATGTGAAATTCAAATATCAGAGTGCAGGGCTGTGCTACACGGTAGTATGGGGTACGGATAGTACACCCATACCAGCAGAGGGTAAGGGGGCCAGATTAAAGGGGGTCATTCCAATTTTCCGATTTCACCTGGAAAAGTGGAATTACTCTTTAATTCTCAGAGCCTCTAAGTCTCATTGCACATGTAAAATGTTACATTGTGTTAGTTTTATAAGTTGTTAGAGTTTGCCCCCCTGCTGTGAGTTTTTGTGCATACAGTGTAATATCTATTTTGATGTTCTTTATATCACAGTTAGAGTTTCTACTCTTGCCCTGGCTAAACAGAGTTCATGTTACCAAAAATATGCATTAAAAAAAGCTTTTTTCCGGATAAAGCAGTACAATCTTTAGTAAATGGGTTTCAAGGAGCATGACTGCTACATGACAATGTGCCTTTCTTCTGCTGATATAAAAGTTCTGCCTAATACCTGTGTCCATATAAAGCATTAATGTGTATTATGAAAAAAGGACTTGAGGAAAAACACAGTGATCATATGTGCAACATTTAGAAGAGACATTTCTGAAACTAAACTAAACACACATGATGAAATGCATCAGCCTTACCACTGGCAAACAAGTACAGAAGTAAGTAGATAAACAATTCTTCTTGTTTTTCCCTGTTTGTCTCTATGAATATCGTATCTCCAAAAGGAAGGCATTTATTTTGATTGAAATTTTTATATAAAGCACGCTGCAGTGCAATTGGCCTAATAAACACACAATTACACATGCAGTAATATTGTAAGTGCACTTCCTAAAAAACAAGTAATGGTTAGTAGACACGTAACACGCAAATAATTTGTTTACTCCAACGATTTGGAGTTGTTGGATTTTCAGATTTTGGATCCAAAATCAGAGTTGGTTAGTTATTCGGGTTTTGCATCTGCCAGAATTTTCATTTTGAAACGATCCACATGAAGTTACACACCCGTGTATGTAATGTAACCCCGAACAGCCAAACAATGGCATTCGGCTCGGCTGTTCTGCTCGGTCCCTCAGAGGGACCGAGCAGAACAGAAAAATAGTGAAAAAGTACAAAAAAAGTTAATAGAAAACGATTGTGCGGAGCTAGCAGTGACAGCTAGCTCTGCCCAATAGTAACCCCATTAAAGTCTATAGAAGTTCAATCCTATTGTTCTCTGAACAATTTGCAAGTTTGTGTTAAACAAAATGGCTTGGGTAGTTGGGCACCACCATGGGGGACATTTACAAATGAAAAAAATAAATAAAAAATGTGCTGTTCAGCAGGTAGAGTCCTTTATTGATGAATAAAGCGCAACATTGAAAATACAAAAATTGTTTAAATAACATGTTTGAGGAATGCCTTGAAGCTGCATATGAATTTGCCAATGCAGTACGATGTATTTCTTTAACAGTGACATTTTGTGTTTACAAACAGTGGCCAGGGAACTCTCACTTAACAGCAGTAGCAGTACCATTAATCCACATCATTGGATGATGTGATTGATGTTGGATTTACATCAGGTGCCTTTTTTTATTAACCTTTTTAATTTAAGGGATGGTGTGGGACTTTTAATTTAATATAATTTTTTTTGTGAGTAACAAGGGATACCATGTACCCTCTACTCGTATTGGATATTTTACTCGTAAAATGGGAAAATATGTTACACCAATTTGTAAGTGCACTTAAACCCATCTCTGGGCAAATATCAACCCCATCACCCATTTCAATCTCCAATTTTTCTCCCACATATTCACAAATTAAGTGCAACGTCACATTCCTCATGATGCCTCTTCCAGGAGTGAGAAACTGTGATTTAGTGCTGCAATATGTGCCTGTATCAATTGGTTAACTAATTGTGACATCATCATTTCATGCCTTCTCATTATGCAGTAAGGAAGAGAGAACAGTGAGCACTGATGTCACGCAACTATGGGTTTAGTTCAGTAAAAGGGGCTTGTGGACTGTGGGGGAGGACTAAATGTCTAGAGATATGCCTGAAAAAAGAACCCCCCAGCAATAAAAGATACAACTGTTGGCCTAATATTTTAAATATTCATTAAAAAAATTATATTAGAAAATAATATTATTTTATAAAAAAATTAAATTAATATTTTGTTTTTGTTATGTTATTTACAGGATAAATCAGTTTTACAGCCTTGATTAATATGCAACTGATTTTATAAGTTAAAATCAAACCAACACAACATAATTTGGTTGGTATGAAATCAAAATAATCCAAATATAACTAACAGGAATTTTACCTGGCAGAATAAGTGAACTGAGTGGACTGAAGTGGTACAAAAGACTAATTAGCAGTTCACTTTCTTTCATTATAGTGTCGGTAGGACCACCACCAAAAGCAGAAAGCACCATAAGAAGGAAATATAGGTGCCTGTAGGTTATCACCTAATAAGGAAATACCCAATGAAGGGAATTTATGAAAACTGAAGCAGCAGTTTCTGGAGTGCGAGTGACTTTCTACCAGTTACATTTTAACTGATCAAACTCAATAGAGAAGCTGATAGGTTGCTAATGGCAACTGCTCCACATTCTGTCTCTTTCAGTTTTAAAAAATTCCCCCAATATCTTTATTAGCCCACTTACATCAAAGGAGGTGGGAATCTGAACCCATTTTCTCCTGTGGAATCAAACGCATTATCCTTGTTGGATCTCGCTGAGTGCATCCTTTGGAAGTAGAGGTTATGCACTGTTAGCCCGACTCAATTTTACATCACAGTGAAAGTAGGGGGTGGTATTTAAGCAGCTTACTGGAGGAAGCACCAATATAATGATGCTCATGCACAGTTCAATGAACAGGCCAGTCAGAAAGCTACAAACCTGCAAGTACATATACAGTATACAGTACATATACTTTATGCAGCATACTGTATATATATATATATATATATATATATTTGTGGTCAAAGCCAGGAATCTGACACTGCACTGTTGCCCTTCTGTGTTTTTTTTTCCATTTAAGATTTTTATTTTATTGAACATAAGAAAAGAAAAGTCAGACATGTATTGTGATCAAACATATCACATCTTCCGGGCAGTATGCAGCATAACAATCAAACAAATAGGATGTCATACTGTACAGTACAATACCGGGCGGACCGTGTTGTTGGGTTGTCCCGCTCAATACATCAGTAGAACCAGAAATAAAGAGCCAACTGTCCACTTAATATGTCAACGAGGTGGGTATATAGCTGGAATGGTCCTTCAGGTCGATGACCTTAGCCTTACATGCCATACATGTTGGCTATAACAGTGATATTATCATCAAGTAGACGGAAACAAGTAATGGAACAACACAGACATTGAGGGGAGGGGTCACAAAGTAGTATAGATGTGGCAGAGTCGGATGGTAGAAGGTCTAGAGTCCTCCATGGTAAAACCAACGAGGACCCTAGGGTAGTTTAGAGAAGGGGGTGACGTGGCGGGGGGGGACCTAAAGTGCGTCGTTTTGAGCGTAACCCCGTTTGGCACATCCTCCCCTACACCAGAAATGTGCTCCCAGAGGGTCGGTAGGCACTTTGCGTGTACGTTAGTCTTCTAAGCGGTGGTACGTGCGAGTTCTGCGTATACCTTTCCTAGGCAGAAATTAGTCCATGGTGCCCACAGTCTAGAGAATTTGATCACTTTGTCTAGTTTGATAAAGAGGAGTTCTTTTCCTTTTCAGAGATGTAATTTACCCGAGTGATCCATTCGGTGAGAGTCGGGGGCCGCGCCTCTCTCCACAGTCTCGTTATTACTGATCTAGCCGCGTTAATCAAATGCTTACTGAGAGATTTGTGGGGTCCCTCATTCTCTTCCTCTCGGATATGAAGTAGGTAGGTACTTGGGCTAAAGGCGAGCTGTTCCCCCGTGATCTGAGCGATAATATCGTGGACCCATCTCCAGTAAGGTTGGAGAAGGGCACACTCCCAGAAGATGTGGATAAGAGTACCTCGTGCCGAGGTGCATCTCCAACAAGCCTCTGGTATTGCTGGGTCAAATTTGTGGAGGAGTGCTGGGGTTCTATACCATCGTGAGAGGAGCTTGAAATTGGTTTCCTGAGTCCTACAACTTACTGAGCTTTTGTGTGCCCCCAAGCACGCTGTTTCCCAAGTATCTACTGGGATGTCTTGGTTTAGTTCCCGCTCCCAGGCTATGCATAAGGTGTCGGTGTGAGTACTAGGCCATAAATCCATGATATAAGGTGCAGAAAGGGACCCTCGCCAGGGCACGCATTTTCAAAGCTGGTCATGGCTCTGGCAAAGCCCTCCCTTCTTGCTGGGTTAGTAAGGTCGTGCCTGACTTGCAAATAGATCCACCAAGGAAGCTGTCCTATCTTGGAGAGGGGAGCAAGATCCTCTTTGTGGAACGAAGGCGTTGTGTTTGAAGAACGAGTGTGCTGCCAACGCAGCTGAGGGTGCCCAGTCCGTTGTGGAGCTTGGGGCAAAATCAGGGTTATGATTCAGGGGGGTCATGGGGCCGTCCGGTGTCGTGAGGGTGCCCCGTCTCCACTCAGTGGTGAATTCTTGAAGGGAAGCTCCAATTAAAGGGTGGGTGGTGATGTGCATGGGGCTGTATCGTTGATGAAGCCATGTCAGAGCAGTCAAGGGAGGTGCGTTTTCCCAGTGTGTTTCCATGGCGACCCATAGTTTAGAGGGGGTGTTGACATGCCAGTCGACAATCCAGCAAAGGTGGGAAGCTGAATAATATCTCAATATATCTGGCACGTCAAGGCCGCCTAGGTGTTTGGGGGCTTCAGTAATGACCACGCAATTCTCGGTTGTTTGTCAGGCCAGATGAAGCGTTTAAATGCGGTCTCTACATTGGCAAGGTAAGGTCTGGGCAGTTTGATGGGGATCGTTTGGAACAGGTACAGTAGTCTCAGGAGGATGTTCATTTTGATTATGGCCGCTCTGCCGAACCAAGAGCAAGTCAGGGTCCTCCATCGGTGTACATCCTGAGATATGGTCTGTAGTATGGGTGCATAGTTCAGGCGGAACAATTCTGACGGTGAGGCTGGTAGGTGAATGCCTAAATATTTAACCAATGAGGGAGCCCAACTGTAGGAGAAGGCAGCCCTCATTTCTAGCACCACCTCAGGAGGTAGACCAACGTCAAGTGCTTCCGATTTAGTGTAATTAATTGATAGATTCGACAGTGTACCACATTCCAAGAAAAGGGACTGCAGTCTCTGTAAAGATTGCATGGGGTCAGTAAAAAAAACAGCATGTCGTCGGCATAGGCAGCCACTTTATGTTCGCGGTCACCCATGCGGACGCCATGTATCTGGGGTCAGCTTGAATGAGTCTGAGGAAAGGTTCCAATGTTAGTATAAAAATGGTAGGCGACAAGGGGCACCCCTGTCGCGTCCCATTCGTGATTTCGAAAGGGGGAGATAGGCAAACCATTGTGCGGACTCTGGCCCAAGGATGGGAATAGACCACGCGGATCCACCCCAGAACATCCCAAACCGATGTGAGTGAGAACTGCCAGCACAAAGTCCCATGCGACCCTGTCAAACGCCTTATCCGCATCGGTGGAGAGCAGGACTGCCCCCTTGTTGTGCGTTTCTAGCCAGTGGACTAGGTCAATGGCTCGGATAGTATTGTCCCTAGCTTCTCGGCCAGGGACAAACCCTACCTGATGGAGGTCGATCAGGGAAGGCATGGATGGGAGAAGGCAGTTTGACATGATCCTGGTGAACAGCTTTAAGTCCACATTAAGTAGCGATATCGGCCTGTAGCAGGCTGTGGCGAGTCTAAATTATAGAGCTTATTATAGTAGCTCTGGAAGCATGCAGCATTATCTGGGGCGAGGACTCTACCACGTTTGTGGCTTTGCGGATGCCTTGAATGTGAGAGCGGATGCTCTGAGTGCGGGTCGCTCTTGCCAGGAGTTTCCCACACTTATTGCCACCCTCATAATAAATGCTGTTTCTTTTTTTTTTATAAATTCTTTATTTCAAACAAATTTTTTCACAAACAAAACAAGTAAGTAACAGAGAGGCACAATACACAAACATTGGCCCCCATGGGCCATGAAAGTATTTTGTACACAACTAATACACAGTGTTATACGGCGCCCGTTCAGGGGCTGAGATAGGTCTTTCTCGGATAGGTATAAACAAACAAACAGGTAAACTTATGTCCCGGCCAATGGCTAGGACGGGGGAAGAGAGAGGTAGGGGGGGAGTTGGTGATCCATCTAGGTCTGTTAGCTACAGAGTTACCGTCCCAGCTGGGGGTTGCTGACATTCCCTCGAGGGTATGGGGCAAGTGAGGTGAGGGGGGTCAGCGGACCAGGGTCCTCTGCATGTCGCTGGATTCGGGGAGCGGTGCGGAAATATGCTAACAGCTTGTTAAGTAGTATGGAGCGGTTTGGTGGGGTCAGGATGGGTTAGGCAGATAGATAGGGGGGGTCAAAGATGGAGTGGGTACACATCCCAATGGGAAGATGGAAGGTGGGGCTAGACCAGGGTCCAGATTGGTGGAGGGTATCAAGCGTCAGGGCCCTGACGCAGCTTCGTATAGGCCCGTGAGGAGAGAAAGTCGATCCAGTAAAACCAAGTGGCTCTAAATTTAGCAGGGGTGTTGTTAAGGGAACTCGTGAGATCCTCCATGAGATAAATCTCATGTATCCTGTCTAGCCATTGGTTGACCGTTGGGGATTCAGGTTTCCGCCATAAGGCTGGGATACAGGCCCGGGCGGCGTTGATGAGATGGCGTATCAGGGAGCGTTTATAGGATTTTAGGGAGATGGTAGTGTGGTGTAGTAGGTAGAGGGCTGGATCACGCGGTAACGTGGTGTCTGCAAATTGTTGGGTAGTAATATGGACTTGGTCCCAGAAAGTTTGCAGGTTCGGACATGACCAGAATATGTGCAGCAGATCAGCCGACGGGGCGTTGCACCTCCAACAAGTGGCTGGTGTTTGTGGGAACATGGAGTGGAGTGCCCTGGGCGTCCTGTACCACCTGGTGACTAGTTTGTACCCTGCCTCCTGGTATTTGTTACTGATGGAAGACTGATAAGAGAGTGTGAGCAGTTTCTTACCCTCTTCTGGGCTCAGGTGAATCCCAAGGTCCTCCTCCCATCTCTGCAAGAACCAGGGGGTATTGGTAGAGGAGCTAGTTAAAAGAAGCTTGTAGCAAAATGAGAGGACATGGCGAGCCTGGCCTTCTTGGTTGCTTTCGTGTTCGAATGGGGTCAGAGCTCGAGAGAATCGCGAGGGAGGTGGGAGAGATCGTAGGAAGTGGGTAAGTTGCATGGTCCTCCATGGGTAAAGGGCCCTGTCGGGAGGTCACAGTGAATTCTGAGGGCCAGGAGGTGCCATTCACGAAGTGAAGCGCTCTAAATCTACCTGAGGTGCCAAGTGCTTGCAAAACGTGCGTCCCCCAGACCAGGTGGAAAAGCTGGGTTACCCAATATCGGGGTCATAGGCGAGGGGGAAGGGGAGATGGAGTGAGCAGTGAAGGCTTTTCTAGCCACCATGAGAGTAGGCATGATGGTGGGATGAGAACGGACTGCTGGGGGCAAGGGGGAAGCGCACAAGGGAAGTCCCGGGAGCGGTACCGCAGAGAAAGATTGTTCCAGGCCAGTCCACAGTTTCGAGGTTTGGTGTCGGCACCAGTCTATAACACGGGCCAGGTGGACCGAGGTGTAATATAAGCGGATATCAGGGAGGCCCATCCCACCAGATTGTTTGGGTCTGCGCAATATGTCGAATTGAAGTCTGGGGGGCTTGTTCGCCCATACGAAAGAGGTGAAAAGTGTTCTCAGTTTACGGAAGAAGGATGGGGGAATCGATACCGGGAGGGCTTGGAGTGGGTAGAGAAGGCGGGGGAGGATAGATTGTTTGAGTATGTTACAGCGGCCCATCCAAGAGAAGGTGCCCACGGACCAGGCTTAGAGGTCAGAGTTAATGGTGGCTACTAACGGGGGAAAGTTCAGGGAAAAAGTTTGGGAGAGGTTCCGGGGGAGTTGTATGCCCAAGTATTTTATCGCGGTGGGGGACCATTTGAATGGAAAATTATCCAGGACTCTCCGTAGGCGGGGTCCCGCGAGGGAAATATGCATGGCCATCGATTTATGAGAGTTGACCAGGAAGTTAGAGAGTGTACCGTAACGACTGATCTCTGACAAGAGAACTGGGATGGAAATGTCAGGAGAGGTTAGAAAAAATAGAAGGTCATCAGCGAAAGCTGCAATTTTGTGGTGAGTGAGACCTCGCTGGACTCCTTTTATATCAGGGTTGGAACGAAAGGTCCGGAGGAAAGGCTCCAAGGTGAGAATGAAGAGGAGAGGTGAGAGGGGGCATCCCTGACGGGTGCCATTTGAAATGGAGAAAGTGGGGGAGAGGACGCCATTCACACTCACGCTTGCGGAGGGGCACGAGTAAAGTGAGCCAATCCAAGTTTGCATGTGGGGACCAAGACCGATCGCTCGTAGGGTCAAGGAGAGGAAGTCCCAGTCCACCCTATCGAACGCCTTCTCCGCGTTCGTGGACAGTAGGACGCAAGGGGAGGTGGAAGACAGGGCGCAGTGAATGACTCCCAGTGCCCGAGTGGTGTTGTCTCTGGCCTCTCTAGCAGGGACAAAGCCCACCTGGTCAAGGTGGATCTGGTCGGCCAGGTGCGGGGAGAGGCGGTGGTACAAAATTTTGGCAAAGAGTTTTGTGTCCGAATTCAATAATGAGATGGGCCTATAGCTAGTACATAGGGAGGGGTCTTTGCCCTCCTTGGGTATGACCGTGATATGCGCGTGAAGTGATTCCGGCTGAATAGATGTTCTGGTTAGGAGAGAGTTGAGGGCTGATAGAAACGGAGAAAATAGGAAGGGGAGGAATTGCTTGTAGTAGGTGAGGGTGAATCCGTCAGGACCAGGAGCTTTACCGGGTTGGGTGAATTTGATGGCGCATGCAAGCTCAGAGGGGGTGATCGGGGATTCCAGAAGGGAGAGAACGGATGGATCAAGGGAGGGCATGCCAGAGTCAGCTATATAAGCCGCCATGCGCGAGGTTCGGGCGCGTGCGAGTTCGGGGGGTGTGTTGGGCGAGAGATTGTATAGGGATGAGTAGTAGTCGCTAAAGGCTGTGGCTATGTCTATTGGCGACGTGGATTTGTGGCCCGTTGGGCGGGTGACAGATGGGATGAAGGTCCGGGCATGGTGTTTGCGGAGTGCTCTAGCTAGGTATTTGCCACATTGATTACCATATTCATAAAACGTTCGCCTACACTTAGTGAAGGAAGCTTTAACCTTTGTGAGGCAGTGGGTTTGGAGTTGCTCTCGCAGTGAGCGCAGTTGGGTCTCCAGGGTTCTGTCTACCTTGGCCTTGTGGCGCGTTTCTAGATGGTGGATCTGGGTCAAGTGTGTTGTGATCTGGGCCAGCCGCTGTCGCTTAAGGCGCGCGCCATGTGCAACAAGCGTGCCCCGGATCGTCGCCTTATGTGCCTCCCAGATCACATAGGGGGATATGTCGGGGGTGGTATTTTCCTCAAAGAAGAGACGGAGGTCGCGTTCGATGGAGGCTGAAATGCCAGGGTCCTGCAATAAAGACTCATTCAGTCTTCATTGCCATGGGCCAGGAAGGGGGTCATCCAAGGAGTACGTGAGGAGGACAGGGGCATGGTCTGACAGGGTAATGTTCCCGATGTCGGTGGAGTGGACTCGGGGGAGCTGGCTATGGTGTACCAGAAGAAAATCAATACGGGTATAGCGCTGGTGTAGATGGGAGAAGAAGGTATAGTCTCGCGTGGACGGGTGCTGAATACGCCAGGCGTCTACCAATTGGTGGCCAAATAGGCATTTCTTTATGCGGTTCAGTTTGTTGAATGAGAGATAGGAAAAGGAGGTGGAGGAATCCAGGCTCGGATGCAGGACAAAATTAAAGTCCCCTCTGAGGATAAGGAGGCCTTCCCTAAAGTCATCCAGGCGGGACAGGGCTCGGGTCAGGAAGGTTATCTGGTCGTTGTTAGGCAGATAGAGATTGGCTAGGGTAACGGTCTGGGTTCCCACCGTGCCTTTAATATACAGTATACGTCCCTCATCCCCGGAAAATTGATCTATCAGGAGCCAGGGTAGCTAGCGTGAGAGGACGATGCTCACCCCCCTAGAGCGCTTATCTGGAGAGGTGCTATGATACACAGTTGTATATCTTCTGTCACCTAGACGGGAGACCTGGTCAGTTTTAAAGTGGGTTTCCTGGAGCAGTGCTACATCAATTCGTTGGCGGTGGAGGTCTCGGTTGCGTTGGTGCGTTTTTCCGGGATGTTCAAACCCTTGGCGTTGAGGGAGAGTACCCTGAGACGTGACATCCTCAGAGAACAAAGATGACGGAGGAGGAAGGAAGGGAGAGGAAGAAGAAAAGTAATCAGAGAGACCAGGAGAGGAGGAAAGATGGGCAGAAAGGGAGGATGGACAGGGAGGGGGGATGGGCAGGGAGGGAGGAGGGAGAGTGGGCAGGGAGGGTGGGGGAGGGAAGGACGGGTGGGGGGGAGGTTCCTAGGAGTTTAGGTGGGTAGAGGGAGACGTGAGCTGGGCGGGGAAGGGGGAAGGGAGGAGTGTAGGTAAAGGGGGAAAACACAAACAACAGTTGCTAAGCAACGATGGGTTACTGCTACGAAGGGGCTGGGTAACCAGCTAATCGGATCTCCACCGACCCCCAGGAAGAGTTAAGGGACCGTGGGGGTCGGGGTAGTGCCGAAATCCTATGTGAGGTACAATGGTGGGCTACGGGTAGCGAGGCCAAAGAAAAGGGAAGACCCTAAGTATGTAAGGGTCTGGAGAGGTCGAGATGCAACTATCTGGGCATCTGGGGACATCTAAAGGGGAGGGTCCTATCCGGATCCTCTTCCCGTATGTGATAACATCCGTGGAGGTGCCTAGAGAAACAATGTGGCAACAATAACTACATATAAACAAGGCTAAACCAGTGAACAACAGCGGGGGGGGGGGCACCCCCCAATTACCGTGAAGCCGTCCATGGAGGCCCGGAGCCAGTTTCTGCCTGGCGAGGGGGCGAAGCGATACCTCCAGTAGCCGTAAGGGATTCTGTTGGGTGGCAGTCGGCCTCCATGAAGGGCGCCCGGCAGGGGTGTAGTCCCAGTTCTCCAATGTCTTCCCGCTACATAAGTCCCGAACTAAGGAACCCATAGGAGCTATAACCGAAAGCAGAGTAAGGAGCACAAATTAGCTATCAATGGAAACACAGAGGTTAACAGCAATAGAAGCAATGCATTTCAGTGTATTTCAAAGAGTTACCACGTCCTGCATGAGGGCGGTGTGTATACTATACCGAGCCGTCCAGAGGGGTCAATGGTCAGTGGGATCATAGCTAGGTGGGGGGTTGGGGAGGTAATGAGGGTTGGGTGGGGGAATGGGGAGATCACCTGACTGGTGTTGCTGTTAGTTGCGATGAGATCGACCCCGCTGGAGGGCCGAGGACTAGAAATGTTTCTGTGCCACTCAGTAATTCAAGGATATGATCGGACATCCGAACTGGGGTGTATGGCCGAGCCAAAGGTTTCGGGGGGATGAGGGGACGCCCTTGAAAATAGAGTCTGCTCTCGAACGAGCTGTGGTGACCTCAAGGGGATCCCGGTCCGGTCCAAAGGGATATGGAAGTCCTAGCCCGTCGGGTGGTCTCAGAGTTCTGGATGGTACTAACAGCAGGATCGGTCCACAAGAGAAGGTGCTGTGACCTCGGTAGTAGGACAGGTAAGTGCAGTCTTGATGCGGGACTCCGGGGTATTCCAAGCGCCAGTGTTCAGGTCAGGAGTTCAGGGTTCATTAGAAGAAGGTGCCGGGCGCGATGTCCTAGGTCTACCTGTGGAGAGACTGCGTCGGCGTCATCTTTGGGGCAGAGGGCGATTCTCAAAATCCAGGTCAGGGCCCAGCCAGTCCGGGATCTCCACCGGGGGCACTTCCAGAAAAGAAAAGAGGTCACTAAGTTGTGTCGGGTGACGCAGGATGAAGTTGCGTCCATTTCAGCGGACGTTAAGGCTGAAGGGGTAGCCCCAGGTGTAAAGGCCTCCGGCCCGTCGGATCTCAGAGAGAAGGGGTTGTAGCAGCCTCCTCATCTGGAGCGTGCGACGGGACAAGTCCGGGAGGATGGTGACATCTGCGCCGTCAAAGTGTATGGTGCCCTTCTGCCAGGCCTTGCGTAGGACGGCCTCGTGTCGCCATCCGGTCGGGGGCCTCCCACACGGTGCACCCTATCAATTTCCAGGGGTGAGTCCGGGGCCTTGTCTAAGGCCGCATTGAGGATGGCGATCACCGTTAGTCGGAGGTCCGCCACCCCGGTGGCCTCCGGGAGCCCCCGGAGTTTAACGTTGCTCCGACGGGACCTGTTTTCTAGGTCATCGTGGGCTAGAAGCAGGGTGGAGATTTGCCGGTCATGAGTGGCCTGTCTCACTTCCAGGTGGTCCAGTCGTTGGGTCAGGTGAGTCTGACCTGTGGACAGGGTTGAGACTTTGGTTTCCAGGTAGGTAACTGTTGTGTGGATGCCGGCTATTTCCCGCTTCAGCGTGGTCTCCATTTTTGTGACCATGACGGCCATGTTCTGCCTCGTGGGGAGAGAGAGGAGTATGTCGGAGATCTCGCTGGTGGAGAGGGGACGTGTGGCTCCCGAGGGTGACGGTGGGGAGGGAGTAAGTGGGAACACCGGTTCCTCGATCAGGCTGAGGGTAGGAGGTAAAGCTTCTGCCAGCGGTGGTGCGGGGCTGCCGGGGGGCTGAGGTGTAACCGAGGCCGAGGCTCCATTGCGTGCACGTGGGGTGGAAGGCCCCGGTCCTTACCCTGAGTCACTGGGGCCATGGCAGATTTGGAGGAGCTGCGGGTAGAGGCGGCTGGAGTAGTGAGGTATCACTGCAGGGATGTCTGAGGCCGCTCGGTGTTGCCGGTACGTGATTTAGTTTTTGTCGACATCAAAATCAGTGGTGCAGGATGATTAGATCAACTGTTAAGTCCCAGATAGTTGCAGGGCTCAAGCAAGACACTTCTTCACGCCGCCATAGCCAAGCCACGCCCCCCATAAATGCTGTTTCTAAGAGTGAAGGCCCTGCAGAGTTTGGCATCCAGCAGAGCAGACAACTCCTTCCTGGCATCTAGAAGTTAGAGATAGGTCCCCACCGCCAGAGATTCCTTGTGTTGGGATTCTAGCCTAGAGACGCAGCCGCACAGAAGCTGCAGACGCTCCAGCCTGTCCCTTTTCTGCTTGGCCGCCATCGAAATGAAACGGCCCCGGACCACGCATTTATGAGCCTCCCAAACCATCATCCGGGAGGGAACACTGCCAGCATTTATCTCAAAGTAGTTGCATAAATCCGTCCCGATGGCAGAGATGACCCCCGGGTCCGCCAGAAGAGAGGAGTTCAGTCTCCAGGAGGACTGGCAGGGGGTTGGGGGGTGTAGGGTTAAAGTAGTGAGGACCGGTGTGTGGTCAGACGTAGTAATGGTGCCTATGAGGGATTTAGTTATCTTCGGTAGGTCTCGTTGTGTGACGAAGATGTAGTCAATGCGGCAATATTTTGAGTGAAGGGGGGAATAGTATGTGAAATCCCTGCCATCTGGATGGAGGGTGCGCCATGTGTCAAAGAGGCTAAGGGTCTGGAGTTTGGATTTTAAATGTTTAAGCGTCCTATAGGGTATGGATGATTTCTTATTTGATGTGTCAATCATGGGATTTAGGGCTACATTAAAATCGCCCTCAAGGATCACCATGCCCCTCGATACCTCTGCTAGCTTGGCCATAAACGTGGTGAAGAAACGGGCATGTAAACACAGGCAGTGGTCACTGGTGTGCCAGCTATGGAGCCTGTCAAGATGAGGTATCGGCCACCATCATCCTTTAGTTCGGTGTGTAGTTCAAAGGGCACGGAGCGGTGTATCAAGATGGAAATACCTTTAGATTTGTTAGAAGGTGAGGAGGCATGGTAAGCCGAGGGGTAGTGATAGTTGCTGAGTTTGCTTACTTTCCTGTCTCCTGTAGGAGAGCGATAGATGCTCTATGGTGGTGTATGTCCCCCAAAATCTTAGCTCTCTTCTCTGGGGAGTTGAGGCCCCAAGCATTCAGTGAGAGAAGGATTAGGTCCACTGGGCTCGTCATGGGAGGAGGTAGGTGGAATTGGTTAGGCGTCTCAGTAGTGGAACAGGCGTAGGATCAGGGTAGGGGATCGTGCGGGAACCCCTTCAATTTAAGTAAGTTTTTCTGAGGGAACGTGGAGTCTAGGGGAAGCCCGAAAAACAAAAACAAGAAAATAAATAAATAGATAAAGAGGGGGGCAACAAGAAGAAGGGAAGGGAGAGAGTCACCAAATAGAGAAGACACTAGACAGACCCAAAAGGGATAGGGTTACACACAACAAATCACAACACTAAACAGAGAGATCGGTGAATCACCAGATATTATGTACACAACCCCGCAGGCGGGTTGTCTGCCTAACTGTGGGAGACGATCCGCGAATAACTCTGGGGGTTAAACCGGTCTAGCGGGTACTGGGGTATAGTAGGGGACGTAACCGTTGTCCCTGGCGCAAAGGGGCCAGAGGCAAGTCGTCACTCCTGAGGGGGTGGGTGGGCGGTAGAAGAGGAAGCAATCCGACCACTCTGGTGGAACAGTGGCTAGGGATATGGACCCTAACTCGTGTAGGATTCCTAACTAGGTAAGGTATGGCCTGGCCAGTACCCGAGACCCAACAAGGGAGGCTATGAGGGATCAACTGCAAACGTGTAAAGTGAAGGGGAAATATTTGTCCACCAGGGGGGTAACAGAATTTAGGCAGGAGGTGAGGCCTTGTGTGTCGCCGGCCCCAATCAAACCGGAGGCCCACAACGCCCATACCGGTATCAGCGTAGACGCTTCGGGAGTCTAAGCACGCTTTAGCATATGATAAACATGGCAAAGATACATTCGGCATTAGAATAAAGGCAATCAGAGAAATAATGTGGAAACAGCTAACTAAGCATATCTATCATCCGGGCGACCAGTGTGGGTGAGTGGTGACAATAGAGAGGCTTTAAGGGCCTGTCCCGTGCAAGATGGGTTTGCCTCAGGTTCGTTAGGGGCACGTCCCGTCCCATTGCTGTGGGACATAGGGGGGCTGAATTGGGCCAGAGCAGACATGAGCGTCAATGTGGATACTTAGCTTGTTCCAATGGGGAGAAAAGTCATCTCAGGAAGGAGTCGTTGCTACTGGAGTCTCCAGTATGGGGCCTGGTTGCCTGATGGGATTTTTGCTTCTTCTGTCTGCGAGAGCCAGGAGCCTTCGGTTGGACTGGTTCCCTGTGGATCCGAGAAGGTTCAGGTGCGTCCGGCATCACAGGGGGCCGAGAGTGGAACAGCGGAGAGTATAGATCTGAGTACCAATCAGGGATGGTGACGTCCGGCAGTTCCAGTCTGGCACAGAATTCGCCAATATCTTCTGGTAGACGCAGGGTCGCTGTGGTTCCTCTGTGGGTGGTCGTCAGGCTAAAGGGAAATCACCATCTATAGATGATGCCACGATCTCGAAGGCAATCGAACAAAGGGCAAAGTGCGCGGTGTTGCTGCAGGGTAATGGAGGACAGATCCTGAAACAATGTTACCTCCCTACCGTCCAAAAAGACGGTTCCTTTTTGTCGGGCCTTCAGCAGGATTTCCTCCTTCAGGGGAAAGCTTTGGAGACAGCAAATTATATCTCTGGGCATCTCATCTTGCGCTGCATGGGGTCTCAGAGCCCTATGTGCTTTCACCAGCTCTATAGGTGATTCAGCGGGTCTGTCCAGAACATCATTAAAGATGGTCATGAGGACGGTGGGGATAGCCTCTGGCATGTAGGTTTCCAGCACTCCGCGGACTCTGATGTTAGATCTTCTCCCTCTATTGTCCAGGTCTTCTATGTGGCGTCTCATCTCAATCAGACTGCGTACATTGCAATCTTGTTGGGAGTGGATGACCTTGATTTCCTCCCCCTGGCTGGAGCCTGTGCGTTCTACATCATGGAGGCGTCGGCCCATATCCTGCAGGTCCTTCCGCAGCTCAGAGACCGCTGAGCAGAGGGCCTCTGTTATGTCGGATGCCACCAAGTGGAGTTCCGAACGTGTTGGCAGGTGTTGAAGGTAGGATGAGGGGAAGGAGTCAGGGGGATCTGGTCCCACACTGTGAGCACCCAAGAGGAGAGACTCGTCAGCGGAAGGAGCCGGCGCCATATTGAATGACATCGCCTCGTGGGTCAAGGGCCGCTGTGTGCGGAAAATATCCGGGATCTGCTTACTCAGCTGTGTGGCAGGGGTGGCGGGTGGTGCGGCAGGCGTTTGCTGTTGCCCGATCTTCACCATGTCGGGTGTATTGAGGCAGATACAGCTTTGTTTAGGTCTCTGGTAGCCAGAGCACTGTTAGAAAGCGGTCGTTCTCTTCTCAGCGCATGTAACGCCCCCTGTTGCCCTTCTGTTGTCTTGTACCAGTCTTGCCACTCTCCGTTCTGCCCTCACATTGACTAGTCGCTGACGGCCACAATTCGCACGTTCAGACCCAGATTTTCGGCTGACAGTTCAGTCTTTAAACACTTTAACAACAGCTGCTCTTGAACATTTAACGAATGCTGCTGTTTTGCTGATACTCGCTCCATGGCTCCGAGCGCCAACAATCACCCCACATTCAAAGGCTGTTAAATCACGTTGTTTACCCATATCTTCAAAAAAAATAACTTCTACTGTTGTGGTAAACAACCTTTTTCCCTATTTATAATGGTCTGGCCCTCTAGCAACTTCAGCGCAAAATTATAGCTAATTATAGCTAATTTGCCTAAACGTCAGGTGGTCATAATAATCTGGCCACTCAGTGTATATACTGTATATATATCATAATATCTATTTTTAATGCTTATTTATCTGTTTGAGTTTCACTTTAAAAAAGTTATTTTAAAGGAATGTCAAGTTGGTATAAATTGATAATACCAAAGTTGTGATTTTTTATCCTGTTTGACTTTCTCTCTTAAAGAAGTGATGCACAGGGATTAAAAGGAATTTAATTAATACATTTTCCGTGACTAACAATTTACTGTCTAGATATCATTTGTCCTCTGAAGAGGTGACTACCTGAAGAGTAAGCATAAAAACTAGTCTAAGATTTGTAAAAAGACCTCAGTGTAGAGGATGTGGGATCAAGACCTTCATCTCAACCTTCACACATATTATTTTAGCAATGCATTCTGACTCCTTTTTGAAGAAGGAAACTACGAAGTTTAGTAAAACTAACAGCATCTTATGGAATAGCAAAAAAAAAAAGTAATGTTTCTCATATCTTTCAAAGTTCTTTAATTTGTGATATATCACTTTTATCTCCTCTTCTTTTAGCACCAGATTTGGTTTAATTAAATTCATGTTGAATGAACACATGAAACGAATGAAAAATCAGAAAGTCTGTAGTTGCCCATTAGTGAGTCAGAGATTGTACAGTGAAAGGCTTTTGAAGTCTGGCTTACTGCCAGAACTGCCTGCGATGATGCTCAGAGACACCGATGATGCTTTGAAGGAAAGGACTTAGTTGAAACCTGCTCAATGGAATCAGTCCAAATCCTCATGGGCTGATGTAAAATCTATAATATGTTTTCTGTGTTTAGCAATTTACCTGTCAATTGAGAAACAGTGGGGAGTACAAACTTGTGGTACAACAAGTATTTATATTTATTTTTCAAAATATTTGACCTTATTTATATTCATGTTAAACACTGATTAAATAGTATACAACAATATGTGTATTCACAAACACTGCCATATATAAAACATAATATTGCCAAGGTAAAGTGCCAATAATAACTAGGGTTGAGCAAATGTGGGGGTTGACAAAACTTAGCAATTAATTCTGGTCATTTTAAAGGCTAAAAGGCAAGGGATTGTCAAATAAAGGGCATGGGGGGCTGGACACTGCCATGAGAGACAAGTACAAATGCAAAAGAAGAAAAAAAAATATCATACAGCGGGGAGGGGGTCCTCCTTTTTAAATGACTTTATGGGTGACATGGGAAAAACAGAATCTCTTTTAGTTAAATGTTTGGGAGATGCCTTTACGCTATGTGTGGTGTTATTGAACAATACATTTCCTACTGACAGCATCAGCTACATCGTACTGTGACATATTTTGCATGTGTTATCGATTTTTTTTCAACTTTTACACTATTGCTTGGTTAAACACAGCATCATCAGCAACAAAATCGGATTTATTAGAACAAAATTTATTTTTGTTAGGTAGTTTTGGATGCAACACCCTATTTTTTATACATCAGTAATAGGGCTGAATTGAAATACCTGCAGCCACATCAGATCTAAGAGCAATAGGAAAGTGTACTCTTAAAAAAAATAAAGGATTGCAGACTTCTGGTTCCAGCCCCTGCTGGCTTATTTCTGTCCGACCACACTACCGAACATAACCCGCCCGAGCTCCAGCACACTCTGCTGTGGACAGATGCCGCACCCGACAAGTTTCTCGCCTGAACACAGTCAACAAAGCGCTCCCTCAATGCCCAGCCGGACAACAGCTAAGGCTCTTCTAAAATTGTAGATGCAGAAGAATGAAAATTAGTCCTCTCCTTTTTTTATCATCTGAGGCCATAGATTATCAAAAATAATCCTCCCATCTCAAACCTGATATTGCTGTTATCATAGCGGATTCCCTACAACAGCACATGGGGAAGTTTAGTGCTGCCTTGGAAGCTCAGACCAAATGTATTCAAGCAATGATGTTGGTGACTTAGAAGACCACACTAATACCACTCAACAGAAGATTGACCAAATATATTTTCAAAACTGACAAAGTCGATGATCTGGAAAACAGATCACGCAGAAACAATTTATGTGTTTTTGGCCTCCTTGAGTTTGTCAAACCAGCTGATCTCCATCATTTTTGCTCATCTACTATCCCACAAGCTCTGGGCCATCACTTACCCAGCAATTCTGAGTATTTCTGCTCCTGATGGGAAAACTTTACAATTTACCTCAGCTGACCAAGCCAAAGACTACTGTATATTGAATCACTCTCTGACAAGTCTTCCCCATCACCAATTAATGGCCAATTAAGAGGCCTCCTAGGAAAAAAAAAGACCTGACTCGCTTTCTTGATGATGCCTGTTGCCTTTCTCTATGCTGAGTAACATTTGGCTGGGTGCAATTATTGATGCTGAACAAAAAGGGGGGGGGGGTAACAGTGTTTTAACAGAGAGAACACTGTAAAAGAAGGTTACTAAATAGACCGAGACCTATAGTTTTATAAAAGTATAAACTTTATTGATTACAAGATAATATATTCGGTGTCTGTTAACTCACTTCTCAAATATCTCATAAAAGAACAACGTTGTTCATGACACTCATACTCCCATTCAGCGGGAACGCTTAGTTTGTATGAATGAATGGGAGTATGAGTGTCATGAACAACGTTGTTCTTTTATGAGATATTTGAGAAGTGAGTTAACAGACACCGAATATATTATCTTGTAATCAATAAAGTTTATACTTTTATAAAACTATAGGTCACGATTGTACTACGTGTCACCATATAGGGTCCAATTCTATCCCTGTTTGAGATCGATTACGGACCCCACTTATACAAAAAATACATTACCTTACCAAGATAGAAAAAACAGGTGTCTGTACCCGCACTTCTCAGGTTGTCACGAACTAGGAAACCCTCTATTTTTTATAACTACCTATTTTTTATAGAAAATGGCATATACATTAGGTATAGAAATTGATGAAGAAATCAGAAATACTTTTAGGAGAAATGACCTACAGACCCAAGAAGACGAAATAATAATACGTAATAAGTTTAGACAACATAGGAAACTGGTCATAAGGCATCTAAACCGCAAATGGGACATCATGTCCCTGGAGCCATACCTCCAAGCAGGAATGATCCCACGAGGACTCAGAGAAAGAGTTGTCCCAGCGGAACATTTGCAGAATGACCGTTTCTTACAAAAATGGCAAAAAGAATGTGTGGAGCATGGTCTAAATATTATTAAACTTATAATCGAGGAAGAGAAAATACAAATGCAGGAATTACAACAACAAATAGAAGAAAGTTCAACAAATTTAGAACCGTTAAAAGAACGAGTCCTTTAAAAAACAAAATGAATTCCTACGCAAGGAAATAGAGAGGATTCAGAGAAATTTAAGACAGGTTAAACAAACCAAATATCAAAGAGATCTAGACGACTAGGAGCGAGGGGATATCTTTGATATGTCAATAAAAAGGGGGAGGAGTCAGTCTAGAAAAAGACAATCCAGAAGTAAAGATCGTTACATGGAAGAAACAAGTGAAAGTGAAGGAGAACATACACGGAAAACAGTTAGTTTTTTAGAATTGGAGGAGGAGGGATTGACGAAATTCAAAAGACAGGAAAAAACAGAAGAAAAAGGAGAGGGAAATCCTAAAAAACAAGACAGAAGTCGAGAGTACAAAATACAGACGAGAAACATGAACCGACATACATAACCCCGGAACATACACAAGGAGAGGAATCCTCCCTAAATGTGATCAATTTAACTGATCACAAATTGAATAGTCACCATATAAATCTTCTTAAACGAGGTCTATCATTCTCACCAACGGATGGAATGGACGAATTTACAATTTTTAAGGACCTAAATTTGTTCCTAAGGAAAGTATATCTGAGGTACATACATGAACGGAAAGTAATCAATCCCTCCTCCCAAGAAACAAACATAAATAAAAATGATATAGATATCCAAGCCTTAAAGGACCTCGAAGCTCTCCTTGAGGAGAACATAGGGGAACCCCTAGACGAACCCCCAACGAGAAACACCCATCTAAAATTAAAATCAAAAACAATGCCAACGTTGACAAATAATAGATACATTGCCCTCTTTAAAGATTTGGTCGAAAAAGATTTAAAAAGAACTACTTGGGATATTAAAGGACAAGATAACCTAAACCCTATAGAAAAAAAAGCGCTAAAAGAACTGAAAGATATATCCGATCTGATAATAAAAAGTAGCGATAAAGGGGGGAACGTGGTCTTAATGACAGAGAAGATGTAAGCAATTATTGATGCTACATGCATTTCACTATCAATTATATTCCTTTATAGCTATTATAGATATTATATAGATCTATAGATCAATATCTATATAGATAATATAGATATTGTTCTCATTACATTCTTGTTTAATTCTACTTTTCACAAATGCAGAGACAATGCACCTTATTCACCATATTACTTATTTCAGCTTCACACTGAGGGTTGTCATCTCTGCCCCCACGTGTTGCTACAGTTTATTGCACTCCCATCTGGGGAAAAAGGAAGTCACCATAACAACGTGAATATTTTGTTTCTTGGCGTAATGCAATTTTTTTCACTAATGTTTTTTTGGACAAATGAAAAAGGAACAGGAACAGAAGTCTGATATATACAGAATAAATCTATATATATAATAATATATATTATATACAGAACTCTGATATACACTGAGTGGCCAGATTATTATGACCACCCCATCAGTACTTCGTTGGGCCGCCTCGTGACTCCACGAGATGGTGAAAGGTGATGCGAGGAATCTGACACGGCACTGCTGCCCTTCTGTTGTCTTGTACCAGTCTTGCCCCTCCCCCGTTCTGCCCTAACATGGACTAGTCGCTGACGGCCACAATT
>NW_017307615.1:254788-282811 GCF_000935625.1 Nanorana parkeri
TATATATATATATATAAATCTGATATATACAGAAGTCTGATATAATTACAGATGTGGTCAGGTGCAAGACTGTAGCCAATTACAGTTGCGAAGGGTGCAGTGCATTGTGGGATGTTCTGCGGTCGAACAGACCACGAACATCCTGCAATGTTCGGCGTTCAGCAAACGCTAGAACAGGCTATGTTCGAGTCGAACCTATGTTCAATTCGAACATGCAGCCCATCCCTTCTCTGGAGCAAGTTGCCGATAACTATTGCTCGACCATACTTTTCACAGGGACTTAATACTGAAGGTGCCTCTGGAGCAATGGGACATGCCCACACCCATCAAATTGACCTCACTTCTCTCCTCTGCTCATCCTTACATTCATCTCCTCACATATGGGATCCCCATTGAGAGTTGTGGAATGTGAAAGATCTCAAATCTCCCAATAAATGCAGACAAGTGTTAAGATATCTAAAAAACACGTAATGCCGATTTTTCTGCTTTAACATGCATGGGATTTTTTAATTATCTACCTGCCATCTCAAAATTGGCCATAAGATAGTGCAGTAGAGAATATATCTCTATTTACAGCAACCACCAGCCCAAGAATATAGAAGCGTGTGCATTCTGGGAATTCAGCCTCCATCTTGGAACTGAGGAGAGGTGGATCCCGCTCCATCCCTAGCACATTTTTGGAGGCAAATGCCCAAATCCCTCTAGGCAGCATCGCTGGTAGGGACAGACTTGTTTCCCTTTAAATTTGTAAGCTAACACTGTATTTGCAAATGTCATTTATTAATTGTATGTTTCATGTTAATTTTGACCAGTTTCACCCCACCATGCTTTGTTAATAGAGCTTTGAGATTTCACCCAGTTTGTCTTATTGCAGAATAGGAGGGTTCAGCTGCATGACGAGCTGTGCAGGCTACAGGGTAATGTGTAGTAGGGAATGAACACCAATATAGCACTATGCAACAATCCTGAGTAGGTGCCTCAGGTGCCTCAGCAGTTGCATGTCCTGCAGGAGTGATCACCCTCATTAATAAATCCTTATCTCATACTCTCTTATCTCATCAATATGACCAAACAGGAGGGCATTGGTCTCATGTCTCTTTGCAACTGGGACCCACAGCCTTTGACATCTGCAGCATCTATGGACCAAACTCAGACAATAAGTCCTTTTAAGCTAAGCTGATAAGTAACTTGGACTCTTTAACACTATTCAGAGATGTTTTCAATGATTTTCCCTCCAAACACGTTAACTCCCTGATTTAAGATAGTGGTCTACTCGATATCTGGAGATTCTTTCATCCACTGGATAGAAGATGCACCCACTTTTCACATGATCATGAATTGCTATCCAGCATTTACTTTTTCCCCTCCTTACCTAACCAGCTCTCCAGGATTCAAACTGTAACCATGCTCCTGTAATGGTAACTATTTGTGGACAGGGACTACCGTATTTGCCGGCGTATAAGTTGACTGGGCGTATAAGACGACCCCCTAATTTTTCAGTAAAAAAATAGGTTTTGGGCTATACTCGCCGTATAAGACTACCCCCCTTCTGAGGCCACACCATTTAAAAACATCAGATTTGATTTACGGTAAATAATTTTAATTAAAATGGTTATGACTTACCGGTACTTAAAATCCTTCAAAATCCTCATCATGGTCATCCTCTGACATCATAAGTTCATCAATGACATCTTGTGCTACATTTGTAAGACAGTCATAATATGGATCTAATTCCGAATCAGATGGTGTGGCTTCAGCTTCGGCTTCCCCTTCATCTTGCCACACGTAGTCATCCTCCATACCATCCAATGAATTTGATATGCCACACTTCTTGAAAGACTTGATTACTATTTCTGCATCAATATCATTCCAGGCTTTTATGACAAAGTTACACAAAACATCCAACTGTGGAGCACGCATGTTTCCTCCTTTAGTGAATTACTTTTCACCGCTAGCCTTCCACTCATTCCACTGTTCTCGAATGTGATCTTTAAATGGCTTGTTTAGGCACACATCCAGTGGCTGTACCAACGACGTCAATCCTGCAGGAATAACTGCCGCATTTGTGTTTATTCTTGCCAGCCTTTGCTCTGTGTTGGTAGTTAAATGAGCCCTGAACATATCCCACACCAGTAGGCTACGTTCTCGACGAAGTCCACCTGGTCGCCTACTCCATACATTATCAAGCCATAGCTTTACCCCTTCTTCATCCATCCAGCCTTTTTCATTCACATGTACAAAAACTCCAACAGGGAACTTGATTTTCGGCATCGTTTTTCTTTTAAAAATAACCATTGGTCTTAGTTTGGCGCCATCAGCTGTACATATCTTCTTAATGCACACTTACTCCTTGGCATACTCTTTAATGCATCTTCATTTGCTTTCCAGTCTCTGACCATCTTTTCTGTTACTCCATATAGTCTTGCAGCAGCACAGTTATTATGTTCCTTGGCAAAGTTTACAACTTTCAGTTTGAAACTGGCTTCATTTCCTTCTTCTTGCTGGAGCCATTTTGGGGTCTTTTTGGGCCGTTGTTGGGTATTTTTCGGCCATTTTGTTAATATATATATCAGCCTTGTTTTGTTAATATATATCAGCCTTCCCCTGGGTATATATCAGCCTTCTCCTGGGTATATATCAGCCTTCTCCTGGGTATATATCAGCCTTCCCCTGGATATATATCAGCCTTCCCCTGGATATATATCAGCCTTCCCCTGGGTATATATCAGCCTTCTCCTGGGTACCGTATATATCAGCGTTCCCCTGTATGAAATGCAATGCCCTTCAAATGTGCTGGTATACTGTATAGCTTGTATACTAGGCAGTGTAGACCAATGGAATGCTAGTTAGTAAAATTCAAATGTACCATATATCAGTCCTAAAAACCCATAGGATGTACTTTCTCAAAGCCTTCCACTGTGGTATACAGTATGATGTATACTGTATAGCTTGAATAACGGAATTTACCGTGTGTGCAGACCAGGCCGCTGCATGTGTGGTAATACTGTACGGTAGCTTTGGCTACATACAGTATACCCCGCTGAGCCAATCACGATGAGCGATCTACACAGCCAATCCGAGCAGGCTTTTGTATTTATTAATGCTCGTCGTGATTGGCTCAGCGGGTTATACCGGTATGTCGCTGAAGCCGAAGCTAACGTACAGTATTACTGCGGCCTGCTCTACACATCCCTATATTCAAGCTATACAGCATACTGTATTTCGGAAGGCTGATTTTCGGTAAATTTGATTTCTACATTAGCTTTTTTCGTATTTGCACATACCCGGCGTATAAGACGACCCCCGACTTTCAGGCGATTTTTTTAGGTCTAAAACCCTGTCTTATAAGCCGGCAAATACGGTAGTCATACCACCATTTGGGGATTCCCTGCATACTTACTCACAAATGATACCTTCCAAAATAATCTTAAAAACTGGTGGCGTGACTATGTAGCTTACAATATAGAACATGTTAATGATCGTGGTTTATTCTGGGAAACTGCAAAGGGCATCTTATGTGGCAAAATACTAGCCTATGCAGCTTCCTGGACAAAATTGACTAAACAGAGGTATGTAGAAGCATGTATGGCAGCTAGGGGAACTTACATAGAATACAAGAAACATGCTATGGCTCAAAGCAGGTCACAATAGCTTTAACAAACCTGTGATCATTGAATCCACCAATATGATCTTCAGATTAGGCCTTACAAAGAAGTGAAATTGTTTAAATTTGGTAACAAATCAGAAGAACTCCAGGCAAACCTAGTTCATGGGAAGTTCTCTGTCTCTCATATACTCCTAGTGGATGACCAGGGCATGATTCATTCAGATCCCCATACCATATGTAATTTATTTACTACATTCTAATCCCTCTACAAAGTAGACCCTGGTAATATCTCTGACAGAGAATCCTTTCTAGCCTATGTGTCTCTAATGCATACATTAGATTATTAATATAATTAGACCATAATATGATTTCATTTAACTTCAGTTGTAAACAACACACACATACTGGAAAAATAAAAACACTCAACTTCAGGAAAGAAGATTTTCCAATGCTGAGGTCTGCTCTACAAGACTTAGACAGGGAGGGAATATTGGCATCAAAAAACACAGAACAGAAATGGGAATGTTTCAAATCAATTATTTACAAACATACTGCAAAATATATTCCCATAAGCAATACGTTTAAAAGGCTAAAAGTAAAATCCATGTGGCTCACATTCAATGTTAAAAAGCCATAAAGAATAAGAAAAGGGTGTTTAAAAAAATATAAAAAATGAAGGAATACTGTCATCATTTGAAAGTTAAAAATAATATCACAAAATATGTAAAAAGGAAATAAAAGTCACAAAGATTCAAAAAGAATGACAGGTGCAAGACAAACCGCAAAAAAATCTTTAAATACATTAATAGTAAAAAGATCAGGTCTGGGCATGTAGGCCCCTTACAAGATAACTCATATTTGGTAACTGGGGACAAAGAGAAGACAAATCTATTACTTTCTTCAGCTCTGTGTACACTAAGGAACAAGGTGGAACTCAAGTCCCTAATGGGGGTGCCACAGCCTCTAATGAACCACAATGGTTCACAATTGATATGGTCCAGAAACAGACAAAATGAAGGTGAACAAAGCTCCTCGATTGGATGGATTACAACCAAGTTTCCTCACAAAACTGAGCTGTATAATTTCAAAGCCATTGTATCTAATTTTTAGAGACTCTATAATGACTGGCATGGTACCAATGAACTGGTGTAATGCCAATGCAGTGCCTATATTTAAAAAGGGATTAAAGTCTTTACCAAGTAATTACAGACAGTAAGCAATAAATTAGACAAAGTAATGGGTGTCGATATAGTATACAGTACTTGGACTTTGCAAAAGCATTTGACACAGTTCCCCACAGGCAGCGAATGTATAAGTTAAGGTCTGTAGGTATAGAATATTCAATCTGTAATTGGATAGAAAACCGGCTTAAAGGAGAACTATGGGGTCAGTGTTTTTCCCCATAGTTCTCCTTGGGGTAACGGGAGGACACAAACTAGCGTCCTCCCGTTACCCTAAGCTCAGTATACCGCGAGCTACAGCTCGCAGTATACCGAGACGCCGCACCTGGAGCAGATCCCGACTTAGATGACGGGATCCGCCCAGCTGCGTGAGTGACAGCTGGCTCTGCCTATCTAGAGGCAGAGCCAGCTGTACCCGCCCCCTCCCCCGTCCGTTCCGCCAGTCAGCGCTGGCAGATCGGAGCGGGGAGATGGGAATCCAGCCCCTCCCCCTGTCACGGCAGAGAGCCGTGACAGGATCGAGAGGTGAGGGAACCCGGTATGTGTTCTCTCACCTCCCGATCTACTGAGCCGACCTGTGACAGTCTCATTGTCACAGGTCGGCTTAGAACTATGAGGTGAGTGGAAATCACTCATGTCATAGTTCTCCTTTAAGGACCGTATTCAGAGAGTGGTGATCAATGATTCATGCTCTGAATGGGCTGAGGTTATTAGTGGTGTCCCCTAAGGTTTATTGCTGGGTCCCCTATTGTTTAATCTATTTATAAATGATATAGAGTTGGGGATTAAAGGCACCACTTCTGTGTTTGCAGATTACATCAAGCTATGTAGTGGAATACAGGCCGCACAGGATGTCTCCAACTTACAAGCAGACCTGAATGCACTGTTTAATTGGGCACCTATTTGGCAAATGAGGTTTCATGTTAATAAATGTAAAGTTATGCACTTGGGGACCATAAACATGAATGCTTCATAGACTCTAGGGGGGGTATGTTTGGGGGAGTCAATGACGGATGGGGGAGATTATTAATTTTAAGGTTACTGCAAAGGACAAGGTACTCTTTTCATCTGAAGTAAAATAGGTTTAACCTTTGCATACGCAAAGGATTCTTCACAGTTAGATCTGTTAAAATGTGGAATAGACTCCCTCAGGAACTAGTTGTAGCTAGCTCAGTTAATTGTTTTTAAAAAAAATGCAAAGAATATTACTAGATATTGACTTCCTATAAATATAATAAGCACTAGAGATTGTTGATCCAGGGAATATCCAATTGCCTTATGGGATCAGGATTTTTTCCCCCTGAATCATGCTTTATAGGTTTTTTTTGCCTTCCTATGGATGGTGGGTAGCTGTGGGGTGGTGGGGAGGTGTAAAGTACAGAGTCTGTAAATGGATAAGAGCTGTGGATCGAAAGATGGTGGTTTAGAGTAATCAATCCAAGGTTGCCAAATCAGTAGGACGCGGTCATGAGTGTCGGACAATACCGCCGTCAGTTTCTCGTTCACCAAAATATCATCCAGACGAATCTTGACTTCCCCAAAGCTCAGGGTTGGGGTTTTCCATGCTCTGGCAATCGTCATTTTGGTGGCGACAAAGATGTGCGACACAAGGTGTTTCTGGTAACGCGTCAATTGTGGAATTGGCTGTAGAAACAATGCCTCACATGGTTGCCTTGGTAGAGTGAGTTGGAAGAGAGAGTTTATTAGGTCGTAGACCCTATTCCAAAGCCAAATGCGGATCATGGTGCCGACACGCCACAGCCCCGGAAACAGTACGGAGAGTAGGAGGGAATGTATTTTGCTAGACGAGCAGGCGTGTAGTACCAACGATACATCACTTTGTAGGAGTTCTCGAGTGCGAGCACGTTGGTTGTGGGAACAACGGGCTATCGCTGACCAGGTATGCTGCCAATCCTCAGGGGTTAGGGATCTGCCCAATTCATCATGCCACTGACATTGATAAGGAGCAAGAGAGGTAGAGGAGGAAGCTAGCAGAGAAGAGTAGATCAAAGAGATGACACCTGGGGCGTGTGGGTCCGAGTAGCAGCAGCGCTCGAATAGGGTCATTCTCGTCGGAGCTGAGGTGTTCTTCAGGAGCGAATTAATGAAGTGACTTATTTGGGTGTAGCGGAACCATTCCCAAAGGGGGATATATCTATTTGCACTGAGCTGCTGGAATGATTTCACACCTGAGAGCGAGATGAGGGAGTACACTGTGGTCAGATCGTTACGGGACCACCAGGCGAACGAGTGAGGGTCGCTGGCGCCAGGGGGGAATAATGGGGAGTTGAGCCAGGGTAGCAAAGGTAGATGAGGCGACACCAGATTGCCGGAGTACCGAACTCCGTCCCACACCTTCAAGGAGTGTCTAAGGATAGGGCTAAGGGTAGTAGGGTGGTCAGTCTGGGATAGCCACAGTAGGGATGCAAGGGGCAGGGGATGACAGTCCACCATGTCTAAACATGCCCAAAGTGGGAGCTCGGTTTTTGAATGTAAGAGGGCTAAGGGGGCAATGTTGGCAGCCATGTAGTATGTTTGAAGATTCGGGACTGCAAGACCTCCACAGAGTTTAGAGCGATAGAGCAGTTTTTGGTTGATACGGGGTCGAGAGTTGCCCCAGATGAACATAAGTAGCCTGCGTTGGAGAATGCGGAAGATATGGCGAGGAATGGGGATCGGCAGGACCCGGAACACGTAAAGCAACTTAGGCAGGAAGGTCATCTTCACTGCTTGGATCCTGCCTATCCAGGAAATGGGAAATCTCTGCCAGGAGACCAGCAAATTAGTGAGGGATTTCAGGAGGAGGGGAATGTTGGCTGCGTATAGGGTGTCATATGTCGGGGTCAGACGGATGCCCAGGTATTTAAGAGAGGGGGTCCATGTAAACGGAAAAGAGAGCTTGAGTGCGGCTAGCGTTGCAGGCGTCAAGGAGACGTCAAGAGCTTGGGATTTGGATTGGTTAACCCGTAAGTACGAGATGAGTGCGAAGTCTGAGAGTGCTTTAAGGAGGTTCAGGAGGGGAGAAGGGGGTTAGTCAAGGACAGGAGGACGTCGTCGGCGAAGAGGGATATTTTGTGGTTAGTGCCCGCCACCTCAAGGCCATGAATATTGGGGTTGGATCTAATGTATTCCGCCAAGGGATCGAGGGCAAGGGCAAAAAGGATGGGCGACAGGGGGCAACCTTTGCGAGTGCCACGTGCTATCAGGAACAGAGAAGATTCAAAGCCACAATATTTAAGTTTGGCCTGGGGCGAGGCATACAGGGCCGCGATCCAGGATATAAAGTGGGAGCCAAAGCCCCAGTGGCAGAGAACTTCAAAGAGATACGGCCAAGAGAGCATGTTGAAAGCCTTGGAAATGTCCAAGGACAGCAACATAATTTCTCTGGAGCGTGATTTGGCTAAATGCATCAGGTGTAGGTCCCCGACGGACCCCGTCTCCGGCCTGTCTCGATGGCATGAAACCGACCTGATCTTTTTTAATTAGGGACCCTAAAAAACTGGTTATGGTGGGAGGTGAGAACTTTAGAAAGGATCTTAACGTCCACATTTATTAAGGAAATGGGGCGATAGTTGGTCCAGGAGTGGGGGTCTCTATCGGGCTTAGGTATCATTACAACGTTTGCTGTGAGCATGTGTGGGGACATGGAGTCACCCTTCAGGAGACCATAAAAGAGGGAGGCCAGGGGGGGGGATAAGTCATCCGATAATTTTTTATAGAAAAGGGCGGAGAATCCATCTGGGCCAGGACGTTTGCCCGTTTTAAAGGCCTTATTGGCTTGTTGGACTTCAGTGGCAGAGATTTCCGACTCCATGAGGTCCCTACCAGCTGGTGGGATATCTGGAAGGGTAATCCAGGAAAGAAATTTGCGGATGGTATCGAGTGAGGAGTTGGAAGGGGCTGAGTAAATCTTGGAGAGGTGGTGGCGGAATTCTGATAACATTTTTGTCGGGTCACTGGTGCAGGTGGGACTGTTTTGGACCTGCTCACAAATTTAGGTCGGATCAAAAGGTTCCGTACTTATATCTGCCGCCTGGCCTGATTCAATAGAGTATACTCTCACAGAGATAGAAGAATTTCACACTGAGACACTCAGGGCAAGGCACTTCTGTTTTTATTCTTCTGCTTTACATGGTTTTATTTTGAGCAGTTGAACGTGTATATTTAAGCGTATCATTGCAGAAAAGTATTTTAGTTTATATATTCTAGTTTATCGAAATCTTGCCGCAATCTTGGTTCCTATTTCTAGTGCGCACTTCGGATCTGGGGGGGGTTTTGTAAGGTTTTGAGTAAGGAGTGAAAAGAAGAGCAGAAAGCAAATTAACATATATATTACAGTTAATCTATTGAGATAGGCATTTTGTCATAATCATGCTTAACCACTTCCATTACAGTCCCCCCTAAAATTACTATTTCAAATGATGATGTTTCCTGTCCCTTTACCTATCACCTGGCACACACCCCGGAACTCTTTTCTTAACATGCATAGGGGCCGTCCGAGGGGCTAATCCACCTCTGGTCCCGACATGTTGGTATGCACTGTCAAGTGGTCTCTGTCCCTACTCTTACTAATCTAAAATGTTTGTGGTATTATTTTTGGGGAGACACAGATTGTAATGGGGAATATGGTTTCTCGTAGTCATACAGGTAGGTGTCCTCTTCTACCTGAATCATAGTTGGGGTCAGGGTACTTTCATCAACCACCTTGGTCATCAACTTTCTGGCATAGGGGATTACAAAGAAAACTACTAGGCTGATGAAGATCAGAACAATAAGAATCACCACACCAACTTGGGCCAATGCTTTTTGCCAACCTGTTATCCAATTAAAATATTGGTCCCACGGATCTGTGATACCTGAATTCTTCTTTAGTTCCACTGACAGACTTTCTAGTTTCTTAATGGCTAGGGTAACTTTACCATTTGGGCCAGTATTGTCTGGGATGTAAGTGCAGCAGGTGCTGGTCTTATCTATCATGGTGCAAACCCCTCCTTTCTCTGCCAATACCATATCCAGAACCATCCGGTTCTGGAAAGTCATTTGGGAGGTGGCTTCCAACTGTTCTGCTATTCCCTTAAGTGCATCCCTAGTGTAGTTGACGAACCTCTGTTGGTTATAATAGATGTAATTTATCCAATCTACGTTCTTATTGATAGTGATTATTGGTATCAGGGACTCAAAACCAGCTTTTACTTGGTCTCTGGCTTTAAACTCATCAGGGACCCCCCTTGGGACTCCAATGGCATCTATATACACATGAAGATCAAAGCTTCCTGGAGGGGCTTCCCTTTTCCCCCTGCCACTAGAGCAGGGCGTGCGTTAGGGGCCTTCTCTGTTAAGTTGTGGAGAGGCATGATAGCCTTTGCAAGAGCACACTCCCCCCTCCATTGCCCTCCTAACCTGGTTCTTATACGCATGTCTCCACACAGCCAATACACATCTCCTAAGGATTGAGTTTGATTTTGCACTAAGTTGGACGGGACACTGCTATAAGAAGTCAAGGAGACGTCAAGAGCTTGGGATTTGGATTGGTTAACCCGTAAGTACGAGATGAGTGCGAAGTCTGAGAGTGCTTTAAGGAGGTTCAGGAGGGGAGAAGGGGGTTAGTCAAGGACAGGAGGACGTCGTCGGCGAAGAGGGATATTTTGTGGTTAGTGCCCGCCACCTCAAGGCCATGAATATTGGGGTTGGATCTAATGTATTCCGCCAAGGGATCGAGGGCAAGGGCAAAAAGGATGGGCGACAGGGGGCAACCTTTGCGAGTGCCACGTGCTATCAGGAACAGAGAAGATTCACAGCCACAATATTTAAGTTTGGCCTGGGGCGAGGCATACAGGGCCGCGATCCAGGATATAAAGTGGGAGCCAAAGCCCCAGTGGCAGAGAACTTCAAAGAGATACGGCCAAGAGAGCATGTTGAAAGCCTTGGAAATGTCCAAGGACAGCAACATAATTTCTCTGGAGCGTGATTTGGCTAAATGCATCAGGTGTAGGTCCCCGACGGACCCCGTCTCCGGCCTGTCTCGATGGCATGAAACCGACCTGATCTTTTTTAATTAGGGACCCTAAAAAACTGGTTATGGTGGGAGGTGAGAACTTTAGAAAGGATCTTAACGTCCACATTTATTAAGGAAATGGGGCGATAGTTGGTCCAGGAGTGGGGGTCTCTATCGGGCTTAGGTATCATTACAACGTTTGCTGTGAGCATGTGTGGGGACATGGAGTCACCCTTCAGGAGACCATAAAAGAGGGAGGCCAGGGGGGGGGATAAGTCATCCGATAATTTTTTATAGAAAAGGGCGGAGAATCCATCTGGGCCAGGACGTTTGCCCGTTTTAAAGGCCTTATTGGCTTGTTGGACTTCAGTGGCAGAGATTTCCGACTCCATGAGGTCCCTACCAGCTGGTGGGATATCTGGAAGGGTAATCCAGGAAAGAAATTTGCGGATGGTATCGAGTGAGGAGTTGGAAGGGGCTGAGTAAATCTTGGAGAGGTGGTGGCGGAATTCTGATAACATTTTTGTCGGGTCACTGGTGCAGGTGGGACTGTTTTGGACCTGCTCACAAATTTAGGTCGGATCAAAAGGTTCCGTACTTATATCTGCCGCCTGGCCTGATTCAATAGAGTATACTCTCACAGAGATAGAAGAATTTCACACTGAGACACTCAGGGCAAGGCACTTCTGTTTTTATTCTTCTGCTTTACATGGTTTTATTTTGAGCAGTTGAACGTGTATATTTAAGCGTATCATTGCAGAAAAGTATTTTAGTTTATATATTCTAGTTTATCGAAATCTTGCCGCAATCTTGGTTCCTATTTCTAGTGCGCACTTCGGATCTGGGGGGGGTTTTGTAAGGTTTTGAGTAAGGAGTGAAAAGAAGAGCAGAAAGCAAATTAACATATATATTACAGTTAATCTATTGAGATAGGCATTTTGTCATAATCATGCTTAACCACTTCCATTACAGTCCCCCCTAAAATTACTATTTCAAATGATGATGTTTCCTGTCCCTTTACCTATCACCTGGCACACACCCCGGAACTCTTTTCTTAACATGCATAGGGGCCGTCCGAGGGGCTAATCCACCTCTGGTCCCGACATGTTGGTATGCACTGTCAAGTGGTCTCTGTCCCTACTCTTACTAATCTAAAATGTTTGTGGTATTATTTTTGGGGAGACACAGATTGTAATGGGGAATATGGTTTCTCGTAGTCATACAGGTAGGTGTCCTCTTCTACCTGAATCATAGTTGGGGTCAGGGTACTTTCATCAACCACCTTGGTCATCAACTTTCTGGCATAGGGGATTACAAAGAAAACTACTAGGCTGATGAAGATCAGAACAATAAGAATCACCACACCAACTTGGGCCAATGCTTTTTGCCAACCTGTTATCCAATTAAAATATTGGTCCCACGGATCTGTGATACCTGAATTCTTCTTTAGTTCCACTGACAGACTTTCTAGTTTCTTAATGGCTAGGGTAACTTTACCATTTGGGCCAGTGTTGTCTGGGATGTAAGTGCAGCAGGTGCTGGTCTTATCTATCATGGTGCAAACCCCTCCTTTCTCTGCCAATACCATATCCAGAGCCATCCGGTTCTGGAAAGTCATTTGGGAGGTGGCTTCCAACTGTTCTGCTATTCCCTTAAGTGCATCCCTAGTGTAGTTGACGAACCTCTGTTGGTTATAATAGATGTAATTTATCCAATCTACGTTCTTATTGATAGTGATTATTGGTATCAGGGACTCAAAACCGGCTTTTACTTGGTCTCTGGCTTTAAACTCATCAGGGACCCCCCTTGGGACTCCAATGGCATCTATATACACATGAAGATCAAAGCTTCCTGGAGGGGCTTCCCTTTTCCCCCTGCCACTAGCCACTGGAGCAGGGCGTGCGTTAGGGGCCTTCTCTGTTAAGTTGTGGAGAGGCATGATAGCCTTTGCAAGAGCACACTCCCCCCTCCATTGCCCTCCTAACCTGGTTCTTATACGCATGTCTCCACACAGCCAATACACATCTCCTAAGGATTGAGTTTGATTTTGCACTAAGTTGGACGGGACACTGCTATAAGAGGCACAATATCCTTCTGAGAGGTTACCCAGCTGCCTTCCCTCCCCTACATAACAAGTGTAACAAGTGTAATTCCCAGGATATATTGTGATGCTTTCTCCTGGCTTGGGTGCCCTGGTTACAATAGGGTATTCTACCTTCCATTTTTCACATGCTGAGTGATCAGTGGAGATATTGGTGAAAAGGCTTAAGAAACACTCTTCTTCCTCCGCAGGTATATTTAGTGGGACTGTGCCCAAATGTGGTCTGGCGCTGCCACAGACGTAACAATTAGTCTGGTTGTGCTGATTGGCGCTATACCTCATCCATTCGAGCCAGAAATTGACCTCTGAGAATCCAGTCACGGCTGCCATAGTGTCCTTGAAGGTAGGGTCTGCCATTGCCATCATATCCCTTAAAGTGTGTATATGATGCTTCAAAGGATTAGGAAGGGGTTGCTCTTGTACTGGCTGCCATTCATTGCTGTTGTACATATCCTCCAATCGGAAAGATCCTCTATGGCCCGACTCACCTCCCCCAAACCACCATCCCAACACATACACACCCTGATCTGAGGGGCTCGGATTTGTATATTCAGAACAAGCGTCATACCGGGCCCTGGCTTGGTGAGAGCGAGACGGGTCAGTAAGGGCTCTCCTTTGTTATCTCTAGTGTCATAGGCTGGCTGGGGTTTATATCCCCAGGGTGTCCGTGTTCCAGGCGGCTGCTCCCCAATAATCGCAATTCTTTCCCCATGACCCCTTGGTGACACAGATATACCCCTCTCCATGGCCTGTTGTATACCACTTTGTTCTGTCGGAATACTTAGGACAGGTGAGTATTTTACAAGGGTGAAAGTGGTATGTGGCCACATGTGTGTTGGAGGAATTGTACCAAAAAGTGACTAGCCCAGCTTTCTGAGTAATAGCAACCTGTCGTGCTTCAGCAGAACTGAGTATTAGAAGGATATATAGCATCATGGTTTGTTCCCCTCGGGCACAAAGATCTTCTTGCAGTGGGAGGCGTGTATCCACAAGTTCTTCCCGGCCACCTTCACTGATGTGGCGGTTATTAAGAGGACTTGGAAAGGACCGTCATATCTTGGTTCGAGGGAATGTTTGCGTACAAATTTCTTCACCAAGACCCAATCACCAGGGACCAGCTTGTGTGTTCCTGTATCTAACTCAGGATCTGGAATGGAAGAAAACACTTGCGCATGGATACGGGTTAGTTCACGAGACAGAGCAGTCACATAATCAGTTAACACATCAGATTGGAGCTGTAACTGTTGTGGGAAATAACAGCCCAATCTGGGGGCTGAACCAAACAGTATATCATAGGGTGATAAACCATGACTTCCCCTTGGAGTGTACCTGACACTGAATAGAGCAATGGGCAGACTATCTGGCCAACTCATTCCTGTTTCCTGGGACATTTTACACATCCTAGACTTTAGTGTGACATTTAATTTCTCTACTTTCCCACTGCTCTGAGGATGGTAGGGAGTGTGAAAGGCTAGGGTGACCCCTAGAGCTGTCCATATTTCTTTAGTTACTGAGGCCCCTGGTCACTCTCTATAACCTCTGGGACACCGTATCTGCACACTATTTCTGTTAAAAGTCTCTTGGCAGTGGTCTTCGCCGTCATGTTGGTGACGGGATAGGCTTCAGTCCAGCCGGAGAACATGTCAACGATCACCAACGCATATTCATATCGGCCACTCTTCGGCATTTGGATGTGATCGATCTGTATCCTCTGAAAGGGATACTGGGCCTTAGCTAGATGCTTCAGG
Source organism: Nanorana parkeri (assembly GCF_000935625.1). Classification (NCBI taxonomy): domain Eukaryota; kingdom Metazoa; phylum Chordata; class Amphibia; order Anura; family Dicroglossidae; genus Nanorana; species Nanorana parkeri. The sequence continues at coordinate 269,421 of NW_017307615.1, forward strand.
GGTGCCTTTTCCGGTTTTCCTGGATTGCACTTGGCACAGATGGTGCATGACTTGCAAAAGTTATTGGTGAGCGGGGTGATTCCTGGAGCCAAGTAGTACTTGTTGATCAGAGAATTCATCAACATCTCTGACAAGTGGGAGGCACCGTGGGCCCACTGTACCACCCTGGGAACATGGACCGTCGCAGACATGGTCTTCTGTTCGATTCCATAAGTCCATCCTTCGACGTGGCTCCCTTCTTCGTCCATGTTTCCTTTTCTTCCTTACTTTCTGCTTGTTGTTGCTCCTTAAGGTGTGTTCGATCTACAGGTGGGTTCTGCAAGATCATGGTGATCTGTGCCATGTCTGTGTCTTGAGTGGGGTTTATCGGGTCGTCCAGAAGGGGTACATTCACTCTGCTGACGACTTCTCGTATCCCGTTTGCGGCCTGTTTTGCAGCAGTGTCCGCCAGGTGATTGCCTCGTGTTTCTTGGGAATTCAGTCTTCCGTGTGCCCTCACTTTGAGTAGAGCAACTTGTGTGGGGAGGAGCAGGGTGTCCATCAGGTCCCTGATGGCTACACTGTGTTTCACAGGTGTACCTGCGGTCGTTAAAAACCCTCTGTTCTTCCAGATGACCCCGAAATCGCAGGCAACCCCAAGGGCATACCTTGAATCTGTATAAATATTGACTCTTTTTCCTTCTGCCAACTTACGGCTTGGAGTTCCGCCTCCTGTGCAGACCTGGAAGGGGGCAATGCCGAGGCCTGGAGGACCGTGTCCTCAGTAGTGACAGCATACCCCGTGTGGTACTGTCCTGTATGATCAGCGTACCTTGAGCCATAAACGTAGATAGTTAGGTCAGGGTTATCCAGAGGCACCTCGCTGACTGTTGGCAGATGTGTAGTTTCCATCTTCATGACTTCAAAACAGTCATGGATGACGTCATGAGGAGCAGGGCCATCTCGCCCATCATCGCCCCCCTCGAGAAGCGGGAGCAGAGTGGATGGATTCAGAATGTTGCATCTGAGAAGGGTAACGTTGTCCGGAAGGAGTAAGGTACACAGTAGCCTGAGATGTCTTGCTGACGACAGGTGTTTTGGTTGTACCTGGTTCAGTATGGCGGTTATGTCATGGGGAGCAAGTAGTACCAGATCATGCCTCAGTATAAGGTCATCAGTTTTGTCCAGAAGAGCCTGGGCAGCAAAGATGGCTCTAAGGCAGGAGGGTCCCCCCCTGGCTACTGAGTCCAACTAGCGTACTAATGTACGGCTTGTTAAGAATTAGTAAATACTTGAATGTCTATAGCCAAGGCTCTTTGTTTCTATCCCTTTTTCCTCTACATTGTAAGCTTAAATGTGCAGTTTGAATTTATTGATTTTAATTTTTTATGCATCATTAGTAGTATCGTCTATGACTTTAAAAAAATATAACTTTATAAATGTTATATAATGTTCAAATGGAAAGAAAACATTTACAATCCTTATTGGAAACATACTTTTGATTAAAAAATAACAATAACACTTCCATGAACATAAAATGTGCTTTATTGGAACAAAGACACAAACCTTACTTCAAAATGCAAAATAAATAATTTCTACTGTATGGAAAGACCTGGGCTGAACTCGACAGCTGTTTTTCTCAGTTGTGTGTGTCTCCTCAGGGGATTCAAATGTTTTGGGATTAATTTTGTGATTTATATGCTGTGATCTTGTTTACGTCACTCACTGTTTAGATAAACATCTATCTATTTCAAATTATATGTAGTAGTTCACACACAGCAACAAATGACTCAAATGAACCTTAAATAGTTGCCTAAAATACTTGCAGTAAACAAATATTGTAGTTCAAAATGAAGGTACCAATTATGATTTATGTACACTTGGCTTATTGGATCATACATAGTGATGATTGGATTTGTGTACAACTGCTTTGCAAATACAAATGTATCAAATTTGCGTTCACAGTCAACCCTACAGGATATTCTTCTAGATGACTAATGTGTATGATTACATAGTTCCAGGAATTTGATTTACTTTCCATTCTAGCATTTTTCAATTTCACATCAGTTTATAAAACACAGAAAGATTCGACACCACCGTTGAATTCAAATAATATTCTAAGTATTAATATGATTGAATGATAAATGTTATATCATTAAGACATTTCTGTATGTTCATCCAGCCTTATGAAAAGTTATCAGAATGTAAAAAAAAAAGAACAGCAAGATTTTTTTCCCTTGAACTAGTTGATATGAACACTATTATGGAGCTGCCTATCTTATACATTTTTGGTTCCTAAATGTGATTTGGAAAGATATGAATATTGCAACAGCAGACATTGTTATAATTTCTGTTTTGCGTCATTTTGTTGTTGTGCGACTGCAGGATTGATTTATAAAAGTTGGGGAACAGGGCATTGAAACAAAAGAGATTGTTGCCCATAGCAGTCAATCAGACACCTTTAAAAAAATGTAATTAAAATAAAAAGTTGAAATATTGCTATTGCCAACCACTCTACTTTTTTTCTTGTTTTCTATTCTACAACTTTTAGAAATCAGCGCCCATATCACCAATAATATTTTTAATTTTAGTGAAAAACTTTGATGAAATAAAAACATATTAAAAATATGTACATATACAGCAAACATCATAGATGTATGTAGATCATAACATTGAGGCAACACGTACCGGGTGCCTCCTAATTATTAAATGTTTTATTACTGCATTATTAACAGCTTTGGAACTTGGCCTAACACCAGTTTATAGTTATTGCAGAATTTGTAACCAATCAGATATGCAGCCACAGCAAACAATAGATTTTGACGTGCCACAATGATGAACCTTCAAGTCTAATGGTAAATGCACACAGTGGTCATTACAATGGTAAATACTGTGGCACATAGCAACAAGAAATAGCTGGGATTGCAATATATGTATATCAAAGACTTTTCCTAGGAACCCTATTCAGACTACACTAAGGGAGTTATGTACTGAGTGAATAACTAAAGTGAACGAAAACTTGCAATGCAAATGTGTCAAGATCAGGTCAGTATCTGTTATTAAATAATGTTTATATGCTGAACCTGCGAGCTGAGGGAAAAATATAACAAATTCCTCCATCCATGCCAAACAGCTTCTAATTCCTTCCCCTTCAAAACACCTGGGACCAGAGGGGAGATGTGGAGCAGAGGGGATGTGGGATCAGAAGGAATATGGGGAAGAGTAGGAGCAGAGGGGATATGGGTAAGTGTTGGAACAGTAGTGATGAGGGGAATGGTAGGAGCAGAGGGGATATGGGGAGAGCGGGAGCAGAGGGGAGATGTGGGAGCAGAGGGTATGTAAAGGAGAGTGGGAGCAGAGTGGTGATGAGGGTCACAGGTGGTCTCCTCACTGGAGGATTGGGGGTGATAATAGACAGTCATGGATTTAGCTAATCAAATAATGTTCTATAAACAGGCAGGTTGGGTTCATCTGCACAGTGAGAATACCGCTGTTAAATTGCTGGTCAGTGTATATACCTCTGTTACATTGCTGGTCAGTGTGAATACCTCTGTTACATTGCTGGTCAGTGTACATACCTCTGTTACATTGCTGGTCAGTGAGAATACATCTGTTATATTGCTGGTCAGTATGAATACCTCCATTACATTGCTGGTCACTACGAATACCTCCATTACATTGCTGGCATGTGTCAATATCTTACTTTGCTGGTCAGCGTGAATACCTCCGTTACATTGCTGGTCAGTGTGAATATCTCCATTACATTGCTGGTCAGTGTGAATGCCTCCATTACATTGCTGGCCAGTGTCAATACGTCTGTTACATTGCTGGTCAGTGTGAATACCTCCGTTACATTGCTGATCAGTGTGAATACCTCCATTACATTGCTGGTTAGTGAGAATACCTCTGTTACATTGCTGGTCAGTGACAATAGCCCCGTTACATTGCTGGCAGCGTATTTACCTCTGTTACATTGCTGGTAAGTGGGCATACCTCCATTACATTGAAGATAAGTGTAGGGCCTCCTAACTAATTTTATTGCACAGGATTTTTGCCACCTTTAACCCATCAGCAGCCACAACAGATGTGGGAGGACTCAGCAGAACGTTCCGTGTTACATGATGTTTTCTATATATTATAAATAAAATGTGCTTGCAGTGTAATTGATTGATTCTACAATTGACGAATTTGCAATAAAAAAAGCATGAAAAGTGAATGTGTAGTTTAATTTTAATCTACCAATTTGCCTCATTTTAGGTAATTTAGGTTTCAGTGAAAAAGTGGGTTTATTCTGCGTGTTTAAGATATGCAAAGTTTAGTCAATGCTCTTTAATGGTAATAAAATGTTTTCTTTTTCTGTATTTCCCTAAAAAGACCCACCAAAATCATCAGCACCAGGCCCATGATGCTTTTAATCTGGCCCTGCATTCACATGGTTGCATGTTTGGAGTAAGAACAACTTTACTGCCTTCAGAAAGCTAAATGAACCTTGTAGTTGTGTAGTTGTTATAGGAAAATGTCAATTATTTTAGACACAAACCAGAAGTTAAAGGTGCTAACTATTTTGGCAAAAGGAATACAATCTACTCTAGGAAGAACTCCACCCATGTGTATCTTAAAAGCTAAAGCAATGGAATGTTAAAACTAAAATTTTTATAAACAGTTAAAAACATTTTTTTACATTTACAATATCAAAGATATAAATTACAAAAGTTAAAGAAAATAAAAAAAAACTAGCCACTCTTCAGAGGGCCCAATCCCCAACCTACATTTCAATTTGGAGATCCTGCAGTGCATTCCCCCAAAAGCCTCCCCAACTTTCATTGGAGTCAGTTTAAGAGCAGGTTGTGGTTGCTTCTTATTATTAGAGGAAGAAGAGGAGCGTTTCACCACTATTCTCCTCCTCTGCCACCTGACCAGCTGCAGTCTCCTAGGAAAGAACAAAAGGTGAGAATGGGCAATGTGAGCTATCATTAAGTAAGAATTTTAAAAGTTACAGAGAAAAAGAACACCAATAATAAGTACCAAAGGCTATATGCTAGAAGAGCTTGGAAGGAGATAGGCCAAAAGCATGTGTGTACAGGCCGCAAATAATATTTACAGGGTAGGTGCCTCCTAAAAATATTGGAGGAACTCCGGGTTCCTCCTCTTGAGGTTGCTCCAACAGTGTTGCAGTTGGGAGATAGGAGCACTGCCTCCATATACGGACACAGAGGCGCTCCATTATTTCTTTTTTGGAGAAAAGGGACTGCCGCTGGTCATAGTGGCAGTGAAGGAGAATTTGAAAAAGAAAAACAAAAACAATAAAAATAAGGTCCATGACATATTTTTAATTCTGGTTTGCAATATTTGCACAGAGGTTTCCTCTATGTGCTCATTTGGTTTATCCTAAGCACTCTATTATTGTTTGCATCTGCCTGCTGCTGGGTGAAACCTTGCCTATGCGCATGTTATATACATAATAGCTTAGCGTCTCATAGCTTTAATCTTAGCTTTTCTTTTTCTTTTGATGTTTCTTGCACTACTGTTACTATACAGTATTTTTAGAAGAGAGATATATGGGCATGGGCCTTTATTTGTAAACAATGCCACATGGCTCCTTCTGGGGGTGGGGGGGGTGTAGTGTAAGAAGTCTTAACACTTACCTAACCACCTTTTCCCTACCCACACCAAATATTTTATAAAAATTATGCCTGATGGGTACAGGAAGGTGGAGTACACCCACGTTTTCCCTTCCCTCCCAACCCTATCCACCAAGGCAGCATAACGTGATTAGGGTCACTTATCCATTGAAAGAAGAACCATGCCAACCTTGTTCTTTTAGGCAAAGTCTTTTAATAAAGGCATTACCAATGTACATTTCTGCGGTGGTCTTCATGTGCATTTTGTGAACAATGTACTACGTGTATGTAGCCATCCTGTCTTTAGCAGGAGTGACTATTTCAATTTAGAGCTGTCAGACTGTAGTCAGTCTGATCCTGATTTAATAGTCTGTGCTCATTTAGTTTATGGTAAGTACCCAGTTATTGTTTGCATCTGCCTGCTGCTGGGTGTAACCTTGCCACAGAGCAGAGCATCCAGTAATGTGGTGTTATGAATGTCTGTGTCTGCCTAGCCAATTACTAGGGGGTTCATGGCCAGTGGTGCATGCTGAGGGAGGACATAATTATTCGGGGCTGACCTGGTTAGTGCTGTGGATATTGATTGACCTTTCTAGGCCTCCTGCAAACAAAGTAAAAAATAAAATAAATAAAAACACCAGAGCGATCTTCAGAACAAAACATATTCCAGATAATTATTTACAAGCAATACATAGTAACTACTCTTTCCAGTATAGAAACCTAAAGAAATGAAAAAGTAAAAAAAAATGGGGCAACAAATACACAAAACAATATATACTTTTTTTTAAATTGTGAGCAAAAAACAAATAAATTACTTAAAGAACAAAAAAAAAAACGAGGTGTTTCATTTAATGTCTTATGTATGTTGTCGAATCTATCCAAGCAAGAAAACTGGTGCTTTTAAGGTGCTAATGCATAATCTCTCTCTATATAAAAACATATTTATTGGATATCTCTTCATTAAATGTCCAAACACATCTATAAAAAGCAACAAACAAAAGGTGCAAAAAGTACAGCAATTCAGAAGATAACCATGGGTAATAAGTACATTCTAATACAATTCATTATTCCCTATTTCATCAATCTTGGACCAATGTCTCTATGCTTCCTTGTTGTCTTTACATTTGCTTGTGTGGCTCACTGTAGCAACATATGGTTCAATGCATTTCACATCACACTTCCTCAGAAACCATAATTAAATCTGCATTAATTTCAAGAAGAGAATTTTTCATCACTTGGTTAACATTAAAATGTTGCTTGTTCCCTCCTTTCCTGTCCTACCAAGCCAGTGCTCAGATCAAGGGTCTGGTAAAGGTTTTAGGGGGGGCCCACATTTTTTTCTTTTTTTGGCATTGGGGCTCCTACCAGACTGAAGGGGTCTGGTATAACTTTGTTGGGGAACCCCAAGCTTTTATTTTATTTTTATGTTAGGGTTCCTCCTAACATTCCTCATAAAATGGGGGGAACCTGCATGCTTTTTTTTATATTGCTTCTGCGGACTGTTAAAAAAAGTTATCTTTTAATGTCACTTTGCTGCAAAGAAAATTCATTCTTAAATACTACCACATCTGAAATTAATGAAAATGTTGGATTTCTCCAAATTGGAATCCCGAACTGAATTGGCTTTCGGACCCGAATCCCGAAAATCTAAATAACGAAAAATACGAAACAAACCTAAATGAAACAAACCAAATATATTGCCGGCTTGCATGTCTAATAAGAACATGTATCATGAAACTTTTTATATTTCATGCACCACTACCTAGTTGGTGTATTTCTCCACACCTACAGTCCACCATGAATTTGGTGTATTTTGTTGTCTTTGTCATATATAAGAATTGGTGGCAATGTTTTAGAAATGCATGATGGCTTGGTTTTTTTGTGTATTTGGAACTGAGAGTGTTTGGCATGGGCGTATTACCATTCATAAATCAGGCCCTCTGTATCAACATTTGGCCGGTACTACGGCATTTACAAACAATCATGTTAGGAAGTAGGGATTCACTGATACCAAGTACAGTACTCGGTACAATTACATGTACCGATACTTTTCCAGCTCCAAGACTAAACTGGAGAAAAATTCAAAAGTTAGGAGGCAGCTGTCATTTTTATTGAGCACACAGAGCTCCAGGGATTTGTACATCTCTGTTTTAATGTACAATTTTGTTTTTATAAATATAAATAAAGGGATGCACCAATACCATTATTGCGAGTACAAGTACTGGTTTGCCCAAGTACGAGTACTGATACATTTTGCTTTATTGCCATGTGACAGTTTTTCTAAAACAATACAGGCTAATGATTTCAGGACAGTGGTGGAGCACCAGAGCCAGACCCCAGCTGCAACCGCTGCAACCCTGGTAGTTCTCATGAAAATGCCAAGTATCGGCACTGGTACTCGAAAAGTATTGGTGCATCCCTATTAGAAAGTTTGAATTTCAAAATGTATTATTAGCTTGTTGCATGCCACGCCATTGTGAGTGTGGTAATACATGTGTGGTGCAAAATTTGCTGGTGTAGGCATGTTTTGAACATGATTTTCATAAATTTGCCCCATTGTGTCTTTGTAATCCCTGGGTCATGTAAAGGTTTGATCAAGTGACTCTGCAAGTAGAATCTGCAAGCTATGTCACTTTCTTCTTTTTTCTGCTTTTCATTACAAAATGGTTTGAACTGTAGCTGCTGGGTTTATTTTTCTAGTGAGGACAGTGCTTCAGGTATTTGCATTTATGTTTGATTTAGGATTAACAATAGATTAATTATTGAGCGAAGCAGCTGTTGGAGTATGTAAATTCACTATTAGTAGGATTTTTACATTTGTTGATAGCTATGAGTATTTGTGATTTTTGGGGAAACAGACAATTTCATTTAGATGGTTTTTTTTCAGTGAATAAGCACATAAAATGATTAGATGTTTTAGATGCAATGTTTAGGCACTTAGGATATAGTTTAGAGAAATTATTGAAGATGTGGTAGGATAAAATCACATTGGAAAGATCTTAAAAAGAAGGAATAATTCCTAGGAATACTATAATGGGATGTATCCCCAAATGATGGACTATGGATATAAAATCCAATGAGGTGTGATTTGGTTTCTTTATGCAAACAGGTAAAGAATTACTGGGTTTACTCTTAAAAAGGAGGTTAAAATAGTATTCAACTCTCAAACTTTTTTTCAATAATTAATCAAGATAAAACAAATATGCACTTCCCAGCAAAGTATTCTTTACATTTTTGCCCAAGCACTTGCAGGCATCATATTTCCAAACAGCTAGCTCCAATTCTCTCAACTCTGCTTGCCTGAACTTCCTATCAAGCATAAGGTCACAAGAGACAGAATTCCTGTACCTGGTGTTCCTTGTGATCGCATAAATCCCTGGATTGAGATTAACAATAAAAAAAGTACGAAGTTTTAAATGAATCTATGTAATTTTAGAAGTAGACAGGGACTGTATCTGAAAACAGGATAAATATAAAAATTAAGGTCGGTTCACAAGTATAATCCCCAGAAAATGAGAATGTGGAAGAATAGGAAGTATATCAATGACAGATAAATGTATAGTAAACACTACTGATGGTGCTAAGTAGGTATAAATCCTAGTTGGAGGAATTAGAAGAGAGACTTTAAGAAGGAAAGGAAATAGAGAAAGAGGTATGGGTGAACACTTTCCTGGGGAGAATGGTAACAGCATACATTTTAATAGATCTAAGAACTTAGAATGCTATCATTTAATAGATTTGCACCTGTACTAGGTTTCAGTTATGAAAATGAGGCCTTATGCAGACCCTAGTGTCCCCACAAGGAAACTATTGATTTGGAAAAAACTGGGCAAGAACATTTGATGCAAGACAGAAAGGACGATAGGAAGGCAGGAGAATACAACAAAACAAAGAGTGGTATACTATATGATTGATAACTCTTCTATTGAAGTATTCCCCTAAGAATGAGAATGATAAATTAAAATTCCGTAATGATGTGCATAAATATTTAAGGAAGCTAAATATTTTTTTTTTAATTAAAACTAGTTGTGAAAAAATAATGCCCAGAAATAGTACATCAGTATTTGGAGGTATTTAGGAATTAGTTTTTTGATTATAAAAAAATTCAATAAATAAGTGTGGAGTCTCCTTCCCAAGTCATACCAGACCCTTTAGGCCTGGTAGGAATTTAAGAGGTGACCCCAATGCCAAAAAAAGACCCTTGATCAGTGCAGCAGTCTGGCAGAGGAGGAGGGCCACATGCCCTTAACATGGGAAGGGGACCGTCTGGCAAAGCACCTAGACCCCATGTCAAAGAGGACAAGGACCTCTTCCCCACATCCCTGTCCCGTTGGTTGTGGGGGCCTGCGGGCAGGGAGGCTTATAGGAATCAGGGTGCCCCTTTCATAAAGTTTATATTCCCTTAAGCTCTTGGTCCCCTAATGGAATGTAAACAAATGGGCGGAACAAGTCCCGTGTGGTCACGACTCGCTTTGCCTCTTTGTTGACATTTGGCAGCAGAGCTGTCATTTTGCGTCTGGTGTTCGTCGAGATTAGATGTGTTGGCGGGCGGCAGGCATTTTTCTTTCAGTGAGTCAGCGGCCATCATCCATCGTGATTGACATGGATCTACATTGCTGCAAATGTGATTGACATGTGGATTACATTGATGGACTTTTTTGCTTTTTTCTGTTTTTAACCAACTCCTGTCCATGGCCATTCCTGAATGGCCGGACAGGAGCCTTATAGAAGTGCAAGGGCGTCTTAAGATGTCCTGCCCCTCCCCCCACTTGTGTGCGCTGCTCAGCGCGCACACGAGTGGGGAAACTGTTAGAAATGTAAACAGCCGGCAACCCAGTTGTTGTCATTCAGTGACAGCCCAATGTCCTCAAATGACCTGAGGATGCTGGGCTGTCATTGAATGACAGCAACTGGGCAGAGCCAGCTGTGAGATCACATCTGGCTCCGCCCAGTTGTTTACATTTGCGGGGAAAATGGTTGGCTTCGGCAGACCGTTCTCCCCGCTGCGGCTGGGGGTTCCGCTCAGCCGAGCCAAAGCATATGTGTTCAGCTCGGCTAAGCCCTTCGGCTGCTGTACGGGCTATTGTGAATACGTGAACTGGAGGGCTCCAGCAGCCGAAGTGAGCCGAAGGATTAGCCGATGGTTTGGCTTAATCCTTCGGCTCCCTCGTGAATAGCCCTCTAAATGTTAGCAAATATCACCTCCTGCCACCATTACCACATCCTGCCACCATTTACAGCTTCTTCTACTACTGTGGAGATGCCCCTCGAACCAAACCCAGGTATGTTCAGCCCATCACTACAAAGAACCGGTTCACAGCATTGTGACACCTGTTAAATGCTTCCCTGTATGTGATGAGTAACTTAGTGCCTCGATAGAAAGAAAACATTATCAAAATGCAAAAGCTTAACACCAAGTGCAAAAAAGCCCAGTGAAAAAAACCTAATGAATTGTTGAATGGTGCATGTAAGATTGTCAGGTGAAGTGACTAAATTATATTTTTTTGTTAGAGATTCTCGCAGAATTTCAAATCTATTTTCAATTTTTGGCTCAGATAAAATACTTTTAAAATATTCAAATATATGAAGTAAATGTCAAAAATGTTAATATTTTTTCTTACAACTCTTTACTAGTTAAAGCTTTCTGCCATTATGGACAGAAACTGCAACGTAATATGGATGGTAACAATGATGATTGATTCAGGATAATAGCCATTTCATGTTTTTTTATTTCCTCTCAGTACTTACATATGACTGATTTGCATTTTTTCTAGAGGATAGGCTCATCATTAATGGTTGTATTTCAAAATACATTACAAATACTCATATAATTAGATAAGTAACTAGCCTGAATTTTAGAATACAACCATTGATTTAATGATCAAAAGGTCTGCACACCAGAAAATAGGGACTATCCAAACACTTCCAGGAACCCCTGTCATGACATTAGAAGAGCAATTTGATTATGTTCCGCCTACTGGATTACCATTCACTTCCACAATTAATTCAGTGACTGGGACAGGACTGATTACTTTTTTATAGACATAATAAAAGGCCATGTCTGTCTGTCTCTATATATGCTATATATAAAATATAAATACATACATTGTATGTATATATATATATATATATATATATATACATACAGTACTGGACACAGTGGGGATTACCAATGCACATCTGATTTTCACAATTTGACTAAGCATTTCTAGACTGCATTATTATTTAGAAGCATTTTATTCCATTGTTGGCTAGTAACAGAGCAGCCATATGCCTCCACATTTCTGCATTGTGTGATGTAATCGTCTTTGACTGCTACATGCATACTAAAGGACAGAGGGATTTTGGGGAAGAAAAAGCTGTGCTTTAAGAGAGTGGAATTTCAGTCAACTGAAGCTGATAGATTGTGACAAGTGTTGTAGCTCTTCATCGTAATGGATGTTTCTGCTTTTGCAGATGAGAGGTGAAAAAGATGTTATTCCCAAAAGATGAAAGCAATGTGAACTATTATTTAATTGCCATCTAATAGCAAAAGCTGATGTAACATTTGATTCCTTTACCTTTCCCACCTAACATACAATATGAGCACTGAACTGCAGTCTGCACATGTTACCATTACCCCTGACTTTTCCTGAACATTGGATAATTGAAACAGTAAAAATACTTTGTTTCTTTAATCTGGTATTACTCCGCCTGTCACAGTAACTGGCGCTATAGAGAGGAAGTATCTGCTCCATCCGCCGCCGTAGCCTTGCTTTCTACTGCAATGGCTTCCTTTGCCATGGTACCAGCAGTGCAGCAGTGGGGAAATCAGACAGTGGATAGGTAAAGTACAGTACCATTTACCGGTACACATTACAGTACAGTACCATTACATTAAGCAGTGCCTTCCGGGGACAGCAGTTGGTGAAGTATGTTACTGGAGTGCTCCCTGTCACTCCCCCTGTCATCCCCTTATTACAGTATGTCCCTGCAGGCTGATACCATCACTCATGCTCTTCAAGTTTCCCCTCACATGCTACCACCAAACTAGGTTTTATTTTCGGGGTAGGTCTTATATTACAGGAATCTTGAAAAATAGTGCTAGGTCTTACTTTCAGGGTAGGTCTTATTTTAGGGTAAACAGGGTATATTATATATTTTCCTGATACCGTACATGGCAGCATACAATGGGTATGGCTCCGCCCCCAGCCCAATCACAGGACCAGTTATACTATAAATTAAAGCCCGCCTCCCAAGACCACCATTCTTTTTTCTGTCCTCACTGCTCAAGCCGGTTATACTAAGAATAGGTTGGAGTTTTTTCCCTCACCTTGCTGGTTTCTTCTGGCCTGCCGCACAGGTTCAGCCTCTCCTGTTGCGAAGTTCCCTTTGTTCAGGTGGCTAAATGCAGTCTGATAAGGGAAGCCTCCCCCATAGCCTTGGAGTTGGGGTGCAGGAAATGGTCTCCTGGAGTCTCTTCATGTTCGGATGCTTCCTCCATCATGGCGCCGGGTTGAACACTAGCTTAGCCTCCTGGCCTTGTAACTCCAGAGAAGAACCGTGACTCAGCTGCATCATCACATACTATGGTTGTACTGGGATGATCACATGCATGGACAAGCTGACAGGTAGGATCCACTCCATTTTCTTTCTATGAGTTGGTTTTAGAAATACATGTGCTACTGTTTCCTATGGCCTTCCAGTGCTGCCTTGCTCTGGCTGAATCTTTCAGAATATCTGTTATGTCTGTAGAGCCATTCAGTTTTCCATGTATGCTTAAACCTTACAGGTGCATTACAGGGAAGTATG
>NW_017307615.1:283318-284759 GCF_000935625.1 Nanorana parkeri
ACTCCAGAGAAGAACCGTGACTCAGCTGCATCATCACAAACTATGGTTGTACTGGGATGATCACATGCATGGACAAGCTGACAGGTAGGATCCACTCCATTTTCTTTCTATGAGTTGGTTTTAGAAATACATGTGCTACTGTTTCCTATGGCCTTCCAGTGCTGCCTTGCTCTGGCTGAATCTTTCAGAATATCTGTTATGTCTGTAGAGCCATTCAGTTTTCCATGTATGCTTAAACCTTACAGGTGCATTACAGGGAAGTATGCAATTCTGTGGAGCTGCTATGCCTTAGCTGAATCTTGCAGGTATATATAGGATGCTGTGCCTGGCAGATGTGTATTCACATTGCTCCACACCTGTACTTCATCGAATGTCTTACGCACCATTCTAAAGTTCCACTTATATTTTGGTTTGTTACTTGCCCTTTGGCCTTGCTACAATCCTAGGTCATTTTCCAAATATTACATCTAGTCACATCCTTCTTGAGTGAAAGAGGAAGATCGGAAAAAGAGACATCATTTAAGGTAAGTGTTAACATTTACATTGGGGGGAGGGAAATGTTTTTGCCTTTAATGTCACTTTAAGAGCACAGAGTGCAAACACTCCTTGTCAATAGAACATTCTTAGGAAGTAGAAATGGATAATGGTGTAATGGATATTCTATTGCATATATGTTTCCTCAGTCCAAATGGATTCAGGTTCCTAAATGGCACCCACAATTATCCAGGTTCGGTGATGGAAATCATTTGCTTGTGGCCCATCTGTCCAGGGTTCCCTCTCTGGTAGTCTCTGACCCCAGAATCTTCTAGTCATCCTTAATATTCAGACCTTCTACAGCAGTTGCTACATCCAAACACATCCAGAACTACCTTAAGTGGCTTGGAGGTTGGAAGTGAAGTCTGCCTTGCCTGGATTACTCATCTACAGTCGGAGTGTTTGTTGAATAATGTAGCACCTACTCAACATCACATATATTCTACAGTGTGGAATAATTTCATCGACTTCGCAAGCTTAATAGGTTTGGTCTCTCTTCATCTTGCCATGACAGATATGTTGGACTTTCTTCAGGCAAGCAATATGTACTTGGGTGTCAGTACCCTCTATTCATCCTCTGAGACACAATGGGGTTGATTTACTAACCTCACAAACACGCCATGCAAAAACACGCCGATTGCGCGCGCGCGTGCGCGTATACGCTTGGCGCGGAAGCGTATGCAGGTTATAAAGATGCTTGATAAATACTACCAACGCGCGCGCATGGCGTGCTAAAATGCCGAGGATTCAATAGGGATGTGCAACAACCAACAAACAGCAAAGGGAAGCCCAGTGGCTGAGCGGTTAGAGGACCTGCCACACAACACCTATTTCCCCGGTTCAAATCCTGCATCAAGTGAGTGGAATTAATCCACATACAGCAATGCAAACATCCTGGCCAAAATCA
>NW_017307615.1:286137-291893 GCF_000935625.1 Nanorana parkeri
AAAAAAAAAAAACGCTTAAAGTCCTTTTAAACTTACCTCGTTATCGCCGCTCGTTCCCGCGCCGAGGATCAGGAACTGCTCGTACGGCCGCAAAGGATCTTGGGGCGGGCGCATGCGCAGTTCCGATTCTCGGCTGGGAGACGAGTAGAGACACAAGGTAAGTCTATGGACGCGTGCACCCGCATTGAGACACCGCTGGATCGGAGGGACAGAGCAGTCAGTGCTGGATCGGAGTGACGTCGCACCGCTGTAGGGACACATGAAAACATGGGGAAAGAAGAGGAAGACCTGAATAAGAGACATCATTTAAGGTAAGTGCTAACATTTACATGGGGGGAGGGAAAAAACATTTTGCCTTTAATATCACTTTAAGCAGTTCTTAAACTATTGCAAAGATAACTTAGCTTCACGGCTATTCAGCTGTCATCCAGGAGGTTCCCTGCAAGCTTGCAACAGTTTAGAGACTGGGACACTTTTGAGACAATTCTCGGTATGAAGGCATTTAAGAATGATACATAAACCAGCAAAATAAATCTGTCGCTATATGCACTAGAGTACACTATGTCAGGGCTAAAAATTTCCACTCGCCCCCTCGCAATTGGCGAGTGAAAATTGCGTGGGGGCGAGTGGAAATCCAGGGGGGGGGCCTTCCGCCGCTTCGGCAGCGCCGATCGCTACTGCCTTGCCTGGATTACTCATCTACAGTCGGAGTGTTTGTTGAATAATGTAGCACCTACTCAACATCACATATATTCTACAGTGTGGAATAATTTCATCGACTTCGCAAGCTTAATAGGTTTGGTCTCTCTTCATCTTGCCATGACAGATATGTTGGACTTTCTTCAGGCAAGCAATATGTACTTGGGTGTCAGTACCCTCTATTCATCCTCTGAGACACAATGGGGTTGATTTACTAACCTCACAAACACGCCATGCAAAAACACGCCGATTGCGCGCGCGCGTGCGCGTATACGCTTAAGCAGGCAAGGGAGTCCTAAATCTCTCTCTCTCCCGGCATCTTCTGAAGGTTGGAAGATCCTTCCATCTAAATAGTACATCCATGTTGCCAGTATTCCAGGATAAAGTTATTATTTTAGCTCATGACAGCAATGTGGCTGCTATGCTGGGGAAGAGCATGGAGGTTATTGAGGTCGATTTGTTCATCTTTCTGGTGGTTTTGGTAAGTGGCACTCTGTGTGCACTAGGTCACATGCATTGTGCCTGGTCAAGCATATGGAGCCACAGATCAATCTCTGGGTTCGCTATTCCGCAGACTGTCATCCCTACGGATAGAATTCGGTGATGTACCTTCAGAGTTATTCTGGAAGGCAGTAACCTGCCATATGTTCCTGTTCCATTACAGGGTCTATCCAGGAGGAAGATCCATGGGGAAGTTGGTTCTGCATGTGGTACAAATAATTTATTATCTCAGAATTACCCTCGCTGTTTGTGTGATCGCTATATCCCATTGTATGCTGCCATGTACGGTATCAGGAAAACGGAAAATTGTATACTTACCTATCGGTAATTTTCCTTTCCTGATGCCAGTACATGGCAGCATACAGGACCCTCCCATGGCTTTCGCATTGAGTACTTGTTACGAGAATGGTGGCCTTGGGAGCCGGGCTTTAATTTATAGTATAACTGGTCCTGTGATTGGGCTGGGGGCGGAGCCATACCCATTGTATGCTGCCATGTACTGGCATCAGGAAAGGAAATTACCGATAGGTAAGTATACAATTTTCCGTTATATATATCCACACATTACACACATACAGTAAGTAAATTGTTGACATTTGTAATCATATTGGACAAGGTAAAGTAAGCACTTCTTTCAAACACAGCCTGCAAATAAAAGTGATAATGCTTGAATAATAAAACAAATTGAAAAATTATCTTTTGAATAATTTTATCAACAAAAATTTCAATAGATATAATAGAGTGCTGTTGAAAAAGTAAGTACCCCCTCAGATGCTGCTATTATGCCCTTCAACAGATATGATGTATTGTAATTGATTAGCATAGCTGCCTACCAGTCCCTGACATCGAATTGGCTAAAATATTTGAGCGCTCCTCCATGCAAAATTCCTTCAATTGCAAGATGTTTGTGGGTTTCCTTGTAGGAACTTTGTGTTTAAAATTCTCCTCCAACATTTCCAATCAGGGCTTGGGCTCAGCCATTCCATAACCCTCAAATTCTTTTTTTTTGAGCAAATAATTTTTGAATTTGCTAGTATACTTCGGGTCATAATTGTGTTGAAAGATCCATTTCTGGTTTTGCTTCAACTTTTAGAAAGATGGCCTCACATTCTCATCAAGCACACTTTAATAAAATGCAATATTAATTGTTGACTGGATGACTGCAAGCTGCCCAGGTTTTAAACATCAAAGCAAGCCAAACGTTCATATTTCCACCACCATGCTTCACAGTTGGTATGAGGTTCTTCTCCTGAAATGCTGTCTTTGGTTTGTGCTAAATATACTGTATCTACTGTTGCTGTGGCCAAACAACTCTATCATTAATTCATCAGTCCAAATAAATAATTTCAGAAGGCCTAGTCTTTACCATCATGCTCAATTGCAAACCGTAGTTTTAATCTAATGTCCTCTAGGAACAGCATAGGGTTTTCCCGCCACACCTCTCATGTCTGTTAAATTGATGCAATCTTTTTTCTTATTGTAGATGCATGTACTTTAACACCAGCTGTTACAAAAGTTGCCTGCTGATCCAGCAATTACATTTTGATGTTCTTTGAAACTTCTTTTAACAGCAAATGGTCAGCTCTTGGGTTGAAGTTACTGGCTTGGACAAATTACCAACAGTGGAATAATTGATTGTAAATATCTTGTCAATCTTTTAGACATCCACAACCTGCTCATTGAGGGCCTTACAGATCTCTTTCAATCTTGGCATGATGACATCACACAAGTCAAAAGCAAAGAGCATACCAGACCAAGACAAGTTCCACCTACATACTCCCTTAGGAGGTTCTAATAACACTGGTCTACAAGGAGAAAGCCTCGGGAATGAAAGTAGCTAAATTATACCAGAATTGGGTCACTAATAAAGGAAAATTACGTCCTGAGTATTAATTGGTTGCAGTTTCCAAAATAGAGCTTCAGGTCAAAATTCCATCAAAATAAACAAGGGGGATGTGTGATTATGCTCCATAACTTTTCTGCAAAATGTGATATAGCAATGAGAATGGTGCCACACCAATCATTATAAATGTATCATGGGCTAAAGTTTGGGCCCGCTGACATTGACGGCCCCGGATTAGATGCATCCTGCTCATCGTTTTTATCATCATCTGAGTCTAGAGAGTAGGATTCTGGTGGATCTGGAATAGGCAAGTCCTCACATGGGGTACAGGATGCAGTGCAGATGGAATGTTTGGATATTCCACAGTCCACTTCTTCTTTCTTGAGATCTCTTTTGCAATTGGGGGAACCATGCAAAAATAGCAGTCGCTACTATGATTGGTGTGTTCCCTCCACACCATTGGCACTGCGAAAGGCATGGACTTTTTGTTCTTCTTCTAGCCAATGACGCAGATAAGTTGCACATGTAAGGTAACAATAATGAGGGGCCCAACTCTTGTCCTGATCCCCTATTTTTCATACAAAATATAGGTGGTATGCTTTTTTTTTTTACCACTGCCGTCATACTGCACTTTTGAGATGGAAATGTAACCTCACCACAAATATAGCAGAAGTTATCTGCGTTGTTTACACAGTTTCGAGGCATCTTGGCTTCTGAGGGAAAATATCACGCAACTGATCCTTGGAAATGTTAGGGTATGACACTTTCACAAGGCACCGAATATAACTGTTTGATGCTTAGATCTGACCAAGACAAATGAACCTTGCAATAAAAGAACAATAAATGACATTTTGGTAATAATCTTTAGTCTCAAAGTGAAGATACATTTATACACTTCCATGTGGTACCATTTTCATTGTTCTACCACACTTGTCGAGAAGTTACGAGGCATCATGATCATCAGACACCTCCCTCGCTTGAAGGCAAATATACTCGCCTGTGTATAAATCTTTATTGGGAAATATCTTGCAAACTTTAGCCAACCAGCACCTGTTTTCTAATTCATCTAATCAAAACATGTAAGATATAACACATTTTATCTTGGAGGTCAATAATACTTACTTTTTCCACATGACAAATCTGCATTTTCATTCAGTTTGATTATGAGAATGAATGCACCAGGTTCATTTTAATGTTATTTGTTCAAAGACCTTTTTCTGTATGCACTATTTGAACGAATACCTAATGTTTGCCTATTAAAATATGTTCTAAAAATCAACAGTAGGATGTACTTTCTTTTTCACTTGACTGTATATGAGGAAATTGATCAAATTATTTTCTTGGATTCCATTTGGGGATGCAGCTTAATAGTATGAATCTTATGGTTATACTGCCACCGATAGCAGAAATGGACATTAGGCACAAAAATGAAGGCCAGCCATTTTGAATCCATAACCCGTTCCATCTCACACCTGCTCAGTTGTAGCAAGCAGTTTAAGAAGAGAACAATAGCATATGAGGGGAGGGAAAGAGCTTAAAGGACTCAGAGAAAAGGATTTTATGTAGAGTACAAAAATCCAATTTTTCTATGTACTGAGTGACACAACTTGATGACAAAAAACCTAGGGACATCCAAAAGTAGCCCAAACTGAGGGGTGGGCATACCCACACAATACAGGTTACCCAACCCAAAAATAAAAGAACAACAAAATGGAAAAAAAAATAGCCTTGTGCGTACTTTTTTGAGCAAAACTAGCATTTGTGGAGGCAGACACATCAGCCTTGTAGAACTTAGAGAAAGTGTATACAAAAGACTAAATCACCAGCCTTATAGGAGTGGCGTTTTGAAATGGAATTGAGCAAATGGAGTTGCTTTGAATGAGGTTGCCATCAATCCTAGCACTTACATGCAGCTCAACAGGAAAGACCAGCTGAAGTTGCCGAACCTAATTCTGCAGTTTTGGCAACTTTCCCTGGGGCAGGAAGACTCAGATGGAAACAGACACATTGGACTGACACATTGGATTCGAAGGCCAAAGAGGTCTTCTCTCACAACAGCAGATCATCCAGGTACCCAATGACTAGAATACCTCTGAAATGAAGAAGACTGTGAACTGGTGTGAGATCCTTTGTGAATACTCTCAGGGATGAAGCAAGGTTAAAGCAATGGGCCACAAACTAATAGTGGCCTTAGCTGCCCTGATTGCTGTTTTGCATCTCTTGTTGCATTCCCTGTAGCTCTGAAATGTGTTCAATTTGTATTTGATAATTTGTATTTTTTAGAAGCCAGCCTTTTCTCGTTCATTTTGCTTTTTACAGTTGAATTGAGTCACATGGGTTTTAATTAAATTACTTGATATTTAGTGTTTTATTTTTGTTATCTTTCGAGATACACTGGCAAATTCAGTTAAAAAGTCCTTAAAACACTTTCACTTGTGTTCTGCTTTCTTTGTTAAGAATATTTAATTCCCCTCACCTCCATTTAGTGGCCACAATGCACTGTGAATCTAAAACTCAAATGTTTGCAGAGTTGTTCTCTCTATATTTGACAGATATGATACAATCTCCCTGCCATCTAGTTTGAGCCCCCTATTCTCTCTTTGTTACCTGTTACACACCCACTTCTACATCCAGTGCCCCTAAGACCCTTGTTCTCTATATGGTATACCCCCCCCCCCCCACACCTTCACAGTTCCTCTCACCGCTCAAAACC
>NW_017307615.1:292094-297362 GCF_000935625.1 Nanorana parkeri
TGGGTACCCCCCCCCCCCCCCACAAGCTTACAAGTTCCTTCAATCTGCTAACCATTTTCTCAGAAACACAAAGCAGCACCCTACCAATTTAGATGCATTCCATCCTAGTCTGTAGCTCACTGAAAAATCAGCCTAGTTCTCCAGGAACTCCAAAACCCTCCTACTTATACCAATTTCCAAGCCACTTGTTCAGCTCCCACTACCTCTTCTGGTTTGGCTCGTGGCACAGAAAGTAGTTCCAAACAAAAAAAATGTAAGCTTGTTACCTAAGTCCCTGAAATATTTTTTTAGGATGATCCAGCTACCTCTAACTTTGGTTAAACTATTAATGTGTACCATTAAAGCTGGATCTTCCCCAATCACACCCAACAATCTGTCAATCTGTCATTCACAATATGTCAAACCCGAGAATCCAGTAAACAACAAACTGTTTGGCAATCATGGAAGGCTATTCACAAAGCTGCCGAAGGCAGCCGAGTGAACAACTAAGCCGAAGTGAACTGAGGTGAACGACGTTCGGCTATTCACTTTAGCTCAGTGCGGCTGATTTCAGCCGTACATCGGCTAAAATCAGCCATACATCATCTGCCTTCGGCTGCCTTCAGTCAGCCGAACTTGCTCTGCAGATGGGGAGGGGGCAGGCTGGCACAGCTGCCTCTGCCTCTAGAGAGGCAGCGCCAGCTGTCAATTAGGTGGTGGGGTGGATCCTGAAAATATTGTCGGGATTCAATCACAGCTGCAGAGCAGCTCTGCGCTGTCAACATATAGCGGAAAAAAGCCGGCTATATGGTGAGTTCTGGAGCACAGGAGGACATAGTAAATATCCTCATGTGACCCTAAAGACAACTATGGCCAAAAAAAGTTTTCATTTAAAAAAAATTACAAAACTTTTTTTATATTTTGGAATTCACTATTATATCACTTGATAGCCAGGCATAGGATAGCCAGGCATGCTTGGTCCACCACAGGCATTGAGGTTGATTTACAGCTTTTCTGTCTTCCATCATTCAATCATTTGCAAGCGAAAATTCAGTTTTTTTATTTTTCTTGTACATGATTATGTATTCTTTGCTAAGTGGATTTTTACCACAGTCTCAAAGCTAAGTGAAAATGTCCTTGCTAAGTGAACCTCCTATTTTTCTTTAGTAAATGAACCCCTTTGTTTGTTTTAAGAGTTACAATCACTTGTCATTACTTTTTGATCACTACAACCTGACTAACCCAATTTATATATTTGTGAATTGTTAATAAAAATAACCTGTTAGAAAAAAATAACAAAAAATATTTTTACATACTGTTAGGATCCAGAGCGCCCCCAGCTGGCGCTGGAGCTAAGCTCTGCAGTTCCTGGGCTCACCTGCAGGATTCTCCAGGCAGCCAGGAAATGCTAGGTACCAGACCACCACTGGGTGGTGCTGGTACCTGCAGCTCCGGTGCTCACCTGTGGGTGTCTCCCAGCTGCCAGGAATCAGTCCATTACCTATTGCTTCCTGGGAGGGTATTTAAACCCTCCCTGCAGTCTGGACCTTGGCTCAGTATTTCGTTGCCTTCCCCTGTTGCCTGAGTCCTGTTTCCTGAACCATGAGACCCTGATGCCCGTTTGCAATCCTGAACCCTGTTTCCAGTGTTACCTGTTGCAGTCCTGAGCCTTAATACCTGTTTGCAGTCCAGAGCCCTATGACCTGTATGCAATCTTGTACCCTGTCTCCTGTTTGCTGTCCTGAGCCCTGTTTCCTGTTATATGTTATAGGTGTCGGGGGTCACATTATTGGTTTGTGCCTGTTGTTGGTTGTTTCTGTTAGTCTGATATGTTTATTAAAACTATCTTTATATAACATACTTGCCTGGTCCATGTAACATACTTGCCTGGTCCGTGTGGTCACAGGTGTTTGGTCTGCCTGTGTGGGTACCTGCACTGGTGTGGGGCCACCTGTGCCGGTAGCCCTGACACATACTTGACACGGGCCAACAGTCCAGGTGCTAGCATTTTAAAAAGAGCAACGGTGGACCTGTTATTCCATATTGCTGAAAACTATTGTTTTTGCATTTTAGGCATATTTGATAACCCCCAAAAAATTTAAAATAAAATGAAACATTCATGGAACATAAAAATCAATGTTATGTTGTTTTTTTTAAGATAACCTCTTAAATTCAGCAAAGACATGCTGTGACCCCTATGTCAAAATATTATGTGTGTTTTAACAATGTAGCAAACCCGATCTAGGTTAACTAAACTCCAGTCATGTAATTTTGTAAATTATCAGTAAGAGTTGTTTTAACCCTTTCGCTGCCAAGGACGTATGGCATACGGACCTACAAAAGTGCTTCCAGCTGGCCAGCTCAGTATGCCATACGGACCTGGCATTTACAGTTCTACTATAAGCTGATGGTCGCTTTAGCGACCATCAGCTTATAGTAGAACTGTTCAGCAGACTGTCCCCTTTAAATTAATAGCTGTCATCAAGCTTGGCCAGCTGATTTGAAAAATGTTCCGGAGGGCTTGGCAGCGAAAGGGTTAAAAATAAAAATGTCTACATGAGTGGAATTGACCATACATTATGACCACAAGTTATATTCTAGACTATAGCCTTTTTTTCCAATCTTGCTGTGTATAAATATTTTCTGGTTATACCACTATATATCAGAAGCTATACCTTGCATCTATTTTTGGAAAAAAAGTTTTCACATTAAAATGGAATGTCAAGTTACCAAGGCATACTACTACCTCCTTGTTTAAATTATCTTAAATTATCTTTAATAAAATGTTCAGTGTTGCATTTAAATAGTTTACAATTTAAGAGAATCCAAGGCTATAATTTTTAAAAATATTTCTTGCTATATAGTTGTTTGGTAATTGAAAGCTCCAACTTTTGTTTGGACAAAACGAAACATTAATGATGGTATTTGTGCATTAGTCATTTAGAGGTAAAATGCAGACCTAGCAATAGCTATGTAAGCTGTTTCCATTTCCCAACCATACATTTTAATGATTGCATTACCTTTTTTTAGCTCTGAAGAGATTCTGCAAAGCTCATGCAACTTATTCTGAATTCAAAAAGGGGGTTCATAATGATCCGTCTATAAGTGTGAATACACTTTGCTTGGGATAGTTAGCAATGATATATGCAGGTTAAAGCAAAATCACTTGAAATTCACTTTTTTACCAAACTGCCAGCTAGGCCAATATATACAATAATTTTAAACACACATAACTGGCTCTGACTGGTGCTTGTACTATATGAATTCCCAAACAACATTTTTAAAGCTTAACTATTCTTTTTTTTTACATTTCATTTAAATGAGTTTTTGTCTTTGCTTTTCACACTATTAAATTCAGGGGTAAAGAATATAATTGAGATACTTCATTTCTCCCACTAAGCTACATGAGATGCAGCAACCCCTTGACCTTCTTGGGTATATTACAAGCAGTATCTTAGTAAATCTATCTTTTTATGTTTTTGTTTTTACAACTAGGTTTTCCACTGTTGATTGTTATTCCTACCTACTTAAACTGCACCTAGTATAATTCCTGGATTTACTTCATTTTGAAAATTATATTGGAACACAAACAGCAGTTTTTGTTATTAGTAGTGATTGTCTTTTATTCTTTAATGTTTCATTATGCTCAACATGCTAAACTACGAAAATAAGATAATAAAGCAATGTTAAATTAAACATTAAATTAAAGACAAAAAACAATTATCATTATTGCTTTTGTTTTTAAACAAACTTAAATGTCTTCATAATTATGCTTGAAGGGTTCATGCGCTATAGAATCAATTTATTAGATGATGTTGAGATCTCAGAGCTTTGAAGTTTCAGAATGGGGCTGGTATGTTTCGACAACGTTATTCCATGCATTAGGTAAGGCTTAGGATTTAGGAGTTAAAAACAACAGCCACCTTCAAATGTAACAAACGTTTTTAATAGAACAGTATACCACGGTTATAGGTACTCACAATTATAAATCTCAACATGCTTGCCAAAGGAGCCACAAAATCAGTGTCCAAGGAACGTTCCGCTCCACAAGTGCACAAGTCAGAGTGGAGTGAAGGATGGGGATCAGGTAAGTAAGAGTTCTTTGCATAGCTCCCCTAGACATAAAGGAGCAGATAAGTGGGGGCTACCTCCATACTACAAGGGTAGGTTTTTTTTTCCGTGGAGACAGGCTGTAATATATTGTTAAAACAAGAACTACATAAAGAAACTATTCAGCTGACATAGGTTTCTTGATTCCTGCCAACTTTTCCACAATGAATGGCTTTGTTTGTCAACAAACAACAACATTTATTCTAGTGACCCAATGATGACTAATTCATTACGTCCTCATTTTGCCTGTGTTTATTCAATGACCTGTATATACAGTGCACTACAAGCCAATGATAAACATGTTCCATTGATAAAACTCAGAGGGACATCTTATGAGTCACCTGTAATGTACACACCAGGCCATTAATGAAACAAAGAGAAGTTATAATAAACCATCATGCACTCCGTTTACGTTAGGTTGAATGAATGAATCCATGGTTAAAAATGGGAAAGTTGCTATTATTTTTGTGGTTTTTTTTGCTATTATAAATAGTGCAGCGGTCCATTTACAAAGTCAGTAAAGCGCAAAAAAACAATGTATCTCCCAAACCAATGTGATTTAAAAAAAATATGCAATATAAAAAATATATATAAAACATGAGTTCCACTATGGGGTCTATTCACGAAGCTGCCGAAGGATCTGGCCGTAGCTTCGGCCGATCCTTCGACTAGCTTCGGCCCCAGGACCCCTTCGGTTCAGGAGAACCGAGGGGGTGCTGTACGGGCTATTCACATAAAAATGAAGTTCCACTCTATATCTATGTACACAGTATAGAAGGTCACACTTTGTTTATAGACCAGTCCACACAGTTCAAAACATTCTTCTGTCAGTAAGCAGCATACATATAACACAAAGTGATTACCACTGGAACTCTGCTGGAACTCTGATCAATCTTCCGACAATAAACAGCACACCATATACTTCAGTGTGGATAACACCACAAGTGCTGGAACTCTGATCACTCTTCTGTCAGTGAATGGCATACAATGTAATGCAATGTGATTTACACCACAAGGAACGTGACTGTCAGTGCCCACAAATCTTCCCACCTTGAATATTTGACCACAACTGAAATATTTCAGTACGGTCTATAATGCTTTCTTTTTGCTGCTTGAGGAGTAGTCTACTCTCTCATGATGTCTCTTGGACTCACAAAGATGTCATGCTACTAAGATATT
>NW_017307615.1:297402-315667 GCF_000935625.1 Nanorana parkeri
TGTGACACAGCATATTATCCAGGGATGAACACTGCTGGAATTGACCTCTAACCATGTAAGTGCATAAAACCTCACAGAACTATAAAATGTTATACAATTACATAAAATATATCTCTAATACTAAAACATACTACCATCGGGGAAGGTATATTAATACCACAACTGGGACAAAAGACTTAAAATTGGTATCTTCTCTCATAAAAATAATGATCAGTGGCTACTAATGAAACTATTTAAATCAAACTCTTCACTGAGTCCATTAGCAACGAGTGTCTTCCCAGACAGCAAGCAATTGAGCTGCAAGTTTGAAAATGACTTGCTGAAATATTGCAGACTTGCCAAGCTTCACAATTTTGTTGCACAATTACAGCAAGTCTGCATTGCAAGTCTCCAGATCAATGTGCTTTGCAAAAGTGCTGTACACTTGCAGAGCTCTTGCTAAGACCTGCAGAACTCTTGCTGTAGACTTGCCAAGCAAATTTGCTACAAATTCAAAAAGTGTCAACTAGAACTTATTGCCAATAGCAAACTAGCATTGTACCCACCCTCTGCTGCCGTCAACCAGTAGTGGTGGACATGATGGAGAACTGCAGAAGAGGGTGGGTGCAATGCTAGTTTGCTATTGGCTTTTGCAAATTGAAATAGCCAATAGGAATCTAGCAATGCAATCCTATGGCCAAATATTTGTATTTTCCATGTCAAAATAAGAAAAAAAAGAAAGAAAAAGCAGTGTTTCTTTCCTTGGCGCTGGGAGTGGGAGACTCCCAGAGCGCCAGGGAGAGTTAGGCTGTCTGGAGATCTGTGTCCCTGGTTATCTGGTAACCAAGGACGCTGATCTCTCTGCAAGTGGCTGGAGCCAGCCGTAAGATCACGGCTGCTCTGCCCAGCTGTCAGAAGCAGGCTGTCGGCTCGACTGAGCTGTACGGGCTATAGTGAATAGCCCGTACAGCAGCCCTTCGGTTCTACTGAACCAAAGGGGTCCTGGGGCCGAAACTAGCCGAAGGATCGGCCAAAGCTATGGCTAGATCCTTCGGCTGCTTTGTGAATAGACCAGAGCCGTTTGAATCATTCCTAAATTCTTTACCAATACCCAGGATGGGGTTAACATATATTGGAATGTGTTTTCTGCTCTAGAGGCGGTCTCTCCCATCATCTATAGCGATTTATACCAGTGGTTATTATACTTAAATAGAAAGGGTCGTAGGTATGGTATTGTTCCATTGTTTTTATTAAGTGTGATGCATTGACAACGTTGCCAATTTCAATATAAGGTTCTTGTCACAGTGTCTGCTGTGTTCATACTCTCCTAAATGTATAAATTATATTTTTCTAATTAATAAAGTAAGCCATTTGGCTGATTAATTATCTAATTTTGGTTGGAGTATAAATTCTTTTTCCACCTCATTGCTCCACATAGAGGTGGTGAATAGACCTCATAGTGGAACTCTTTTATTTTGTAAATATTGTTTATATTGCATATATTTTTTATCACGTTGTCGGATTGGAGGATACATTGTTTATTTGTGCTTTGTTCACTTTGTAAATGGAGCGCTGCACTATTTTACCTTTATACTTGGTATTATTGTGTGTTGCGTCACATTTTGAGTGTCAGCTGATGGATAGTAAACTATAAAAAAGTTGGTGACGAATTGATGAGTGTGTTTGTCATCTGTTTTGCTTAGCTGCTGGATAGTATTGATTATAATTGGATAATATAATTCATAGGTCTTGCAAATATTATGGGACAAAAATTGTTATGAGACGAGCAAGAACAAGTCCAAGAAGTTCTTTTGTGGAGTGACATAGGCTATTTATCTGAAAGTGATGTGGCAGAATTTAGGTGGTCTTTATAAATGTGGTCTTTATAATTCTCTATAAGAATAAAGCCTTAATGTTGGCTTGGGGACAACCTCAAAAGGAAACTTGGATAAACTTAAAGCCAAAAACATGGAGGCACTTTCAAGGAACTGCTAGGAACTTTGAGGAACTTGATGGAAAAGAAGCTTACTGCTTAGCAGGTGTATCATTATATTGTCTCTCTCATCTTCTAACATAGTTCCTTGGTTGCCTTTTTGTCATTTGTGACTTACAGTATCCGGCTCTTCAATATAATAATTTTATCTGCATTATTTGTGCTTCTCTTTGTTGTAACCACCTTAGAAGTTACAGAGAAATCTTCTTATAGATTACAATTCATATTCATTTTTTTTTTGCATATTACCCAGAAACTGGACATTCTAATGAGTTTGTTGAAAGCTGTTGTCAGTCAGGGTGTCTATGACATTCTTATGTTGTGGAGTTGAGCCAGACTTGGATTTAAGGAGGAATTGTAAACCCTTAGAAGAAATGCTGTATTGCATTGATGATAGGTTCCTGAAAGATGGTCAATGGAAGAATTCTATAAAATTCTGTGGTTCTTGACTTTAATTTTTTTCATCTGGCTATCTGCTGTTGAAACATTTAGGGGTCTATTCACGAAGCTGCCGAGGGCAGCCGAGTGAATGACCGATCTGAAGTGAAGTAAGCCGAACACTGTTCGGCTATTCACATTCTGCCATTAAATGGTTACCAGCAGGACCTCCATTATCTGTTGCTGCAAGATTAGCTGAGCTGTACAAGTGTCTCTAAATAAGTTATATTTTTTTTTTTAAATGGTCAAAACGCATTTTCTTTTTTTTCTGTGCCAGCAAAAAAAAAAATCATTGTGGTTAACTAAGCAAGGAAAATAGGTGTTTTCAAATTTAGTTTACTATAACAATCACTAACATTGGGAATCTGCATTTTTGAAGCAACACATTTTTTTCCTAGATTCAGATTAATAGTTCACATATGCTGAATTACTTGTTCACTAGACAGAGGGACAGAAAAGATAAGAAACAGGCAATAAATATTTGACCATGTGACCTACATATTCCTTTTGAAAATGTTCCCAAAATTCTGTATTTTCCTTGTGTTGCTTCTGAGTGACTCTTCTGTCTTTGTGCATGTGTGTAAAGTTAATTCATCCCTGCAGACATACT
Source organism: Nanorana parkeri (assembly GCF_000935625.1). Classification (NCBI taxonomy): domain Eukaryota; kingdom Metazoa; phylum Chordata; class Amphibia; order Anura; family Dicroglossidae; genus Nanorana; species Nanorana parkeri. The sequence goes on from NW_017307615.1 coordinate 300,423, forward strand.
CATTGTTTGTTACAGTGTGAATTGCTGTCCAATGAGAGAAACTGAAATGTAGCACTTCACAATGACTACCACATGTGGAGCAGAACTGTGTAATATTTCTATAGGCTCTTCTATTAGTCGAGAAACAGAACAACTCCTGCTGGCAGTTTTATCAAGGATGTGGACAAACTAAAGGAAAGATCAAGATCACCTTTGGTAAAAGCAAGATGAACGTCTAAGGAGATGTTCTGTACTTCTTTGTGTTTCCTGATAAAAATATATCTCACATAAGACACTGAAAAGTCTGTTTTTTTCATTGCAAAATGAATAATACACTGAATTTTCACCAGAATACAGTAGAGGTATATATAATATTTTATTTAACTTTTTATCTTTTGCTGTTTAGCAATGTTATTAATTTATACCCAGCTAAATATATTTGTTGGTTAATATTTATAGTAGCATGTATTTATTTATTTATCTATACTCCATTATTAAATAGCAATGTAAGGCATGTTATTAATAAAAAAAAGTGTGCTATGACTCCCAAAACAGAAAGATTGCAGACAGAGCATGGTTAGTGATATTTTTATGTCAGATTTAATATAGATAATTGCCTGTAGCTTAGCACAAGCCTTCCTATATCAAGCCTTAGAACATTTTATGTCTTTATATCCAGGCTTGTCTGATATGGTCTGGTTAGAACTTTGTTCATATCTGGCAAGTACGCTATCCCGGGGGGTTGTCTGTGTTTGCCTTATATATTTTTGAGTAAGCCTATATTATTTGTATTATTAAGGCCTAAAGAGTATCTATTGCTTTGGTTTTTTTAAATAGAGTGGGGAAGGACTAGCGCTCATGTCAAGTTTTCAGTGCTGTCTGTGCCCCTTCTGGCATCCACTGTCACTGGAAATAAATAATTGTGGGAGGGAAAATACATAATTGTGAGGTGTCACTGAAACAGAAATAAAGTGGAAGCCTTCCAATGGGAAAACTTGTTATTGTGACAGCTCTAAGAGAGGATTTTCCACAGTTTGGAGAGATTTCCTCTTGCTTCCTGCTCTGTATACAGGACAGAATGTAAAGGGAAATATTCCAGATTGGACAACTATAGCAAAAAACAAGTATTTTAAGCCTCCCCTATGTCAAATTAAAACACTTTCAATTTCTTTTTTGCAAATGCTGTATATTAAATTATTATTCACATCATGGCTAGCTTTTTATTGCAAGATCTAAATCCCTCTCCTACAGCTGTCTTTCCAATATCAATGTTAAAAACTGTGTAAAATTGCAGTTCCTACTCAACACTTATTTCCTGCATTACATTACACTCCATCAAGCATTATCATTTAGAAACCCATATTTATAAGTAAAGTAATATGCTTTCCTAGAGCTGGACTATCATATAGAAAACTGCTTTTGGGCTGAATTACGTTTCTTTAGTTGTCCTTATGGACTGTTTATATAAATTATTATCATTGCTAGCAAAACATATGTGTAATTGATAAGACATACACAAACGAGGAAGGAAGGTTTGTAAATATATAATGTGTGTCAGACAATTATTCAGTTTAAATGGAGGGTCCCTTGTTATATTTGTTAGAAAGAACACATATTTCTTCTCCCGAAAGGGGATCCACCATTATTTCAAAGTTTAAACACAAAGATGTTTTATTATCATAACATTTGTTTATTTCTAGATATATTTAAAATGCACACATATCAAAAAACCGTATCAAAAAACACACAAACATCTATATGGCTGCAATTCAGCTAGTAATTGAAAAGGTGCGTGTGGACAAAAAATGAGTGAAGGGCACACCCTGGAGTGCCTCAATCTATGTAGATATGAAGATTTTAGCGTTATACTTTGTATCAGGAGAGTATCCTTATAATTCGAACTCCCAAAAGGTTGGGGGGAGATATCAGTCTCTCAAAGATGAAGAATTACCATACACATGTATGATGCAAAAACAGAAAAAAGTAACAGTCAACATCAAAAATACTTAATTTGATTTGTAAAAGCATACATTGCACTCACAGTGATGTGTTTTTTCGCCCATGGGCCATAATCGGGAAGTCGGAGTGATTTAAAACTGTTGTAAGTGGATCCAGCTAAAGGTGCGAGTGGTTCAGGAGATGTTTAATCTTATCTCGGCTTTTTCTTCTCCACCATAGAGATATGCCTTTACTGAACAGATGTTTTCGTTTAAATGCTGGTTCTATCCAAGATGAGAAAAATAGGAGAGGATATCCTTTCAGATGGATCACTGTAGTGCAGATCAAAGTTCTGCTCGATGATATTCCTTTTTCACATAAAGTGGAGATCAGAAGGTTAAAGTGGTTTGGCCATCCAGTATAGCGAAAATTCAATGGTAAGTGCAGTAGGTTCAGGAGACATGTATCCTTGTCTCGGCTTCCCTGTTTGCTGTGGGGACAGGCCTTAACTGAACAGCTGCTCTAATTCATTTGGTGGCTATTCCTGAGTACATCAATGGTTGAACAGATGCTTTTTCTTCAGCTCTGAGTTCTAAAATTTCTCTAGTGAATTGTATCACATATCATGTGGCTGTAGATTTAGAATTAAAGCAAACAAGCCAGGGCGGCCTCAGCCGAAGCAGTCACATGCAAACACCTAGCCCACGCCCATGACGCATTTCACCCCCCACCGGGGGTTCGTCACAAGGGCGTTATTTGGCAAGGGTTTGAATTACCCTACTTAAGTGTTAAAACATGATCTTGTATTTCTTGCTTTCAGCTGTTGGTAAAGTAATAGATTTGATTTATAGGCAATTCTGCATATGCTGTAATTCATCTAAAGGGTTTATATTATATTCTAAATGCTATTTCCATTATTGAAAAAAATTGTATCAAAGCGCTAAAGGTGTAAACTGTGAAGATAATAATATTGGATACAATCAAGTATTCAAGTGAAAAATTGAGTGATCGGGTGAAGATAGTAAGTGGAAAGGGGCTGTGTATTTTAACCTCAGCCTATCATATGGTTAAAATAATTATAAGTATCAATAAATGTCTTAAATAAATTGTGAGAAACGAAAAAAACAAAGATCCAAAAGGTAACACATAGGTGCATGGTCGTGAAGATCTAGTGATGTTACATTAGGTCATCAGTCGGTAATATGTAACAAAGATCGTGGTAGCCTTTCAAAGTCAATCAGCAATATATAACAATTTATAGGCTGATCTACAAGTAGCACTCTTTCAGTGAAGATATCAGATCGACGAAAAAACAGTGTTCAGTGGATGATGATTTAAAAGCCGGGAGAGAAAAACACAAGGCAAATAATTGTTGATCTATTTCAGTTGTAGTCCGACAGCCCCCCTTATGGATGGGTACTCACCAGAATGTAGTGAGTAGACGGCTTTTTAGGTTAGAGGCACTTTGGTCTGCAGTCCTGCTCCAATTTGAACTCGGTTATTCCCGCTTTGAGACCCGGCAGGAAGAGAGTTTTTTTCCTCTGCAGTGCTGGAGGTGTCTTGCAGGCACAGTGATGAATTCTCTTTCCATTATTGCATATAGTCTGAATGTAAGTGAAGAATAAAGACAAGACTCAAGTGAATTTTAAAATGTGTGTGATTATCATTATTTAGTTTCCCCTTCAGTCTATTTTATTTCTTTAAGAAAAAGCACTAAATTATTTAAACATTTTTTTGTGTATGTTTGGTTGTCTGTATATATGTGTATTTTCCATTTTAATAACTAAGGATAAGCACATTTGTCTGGGTTTGGTTTGCAAGCTTTGTGGTGAACCCCTATTGATGTCTATGGAGGTTGAATCTTTATTATTTAATTGTGGCCCTTTTTAGGGCTAAAAAATCCAAGGTATTGTCAAGCAAAAGCCTTTTAAAGTCAGGCACTGTCATGGAGCATATGTACCAATGTAAAAAAAAAAAAAAAAAGCAAACTTATCTCTCCCCATGGAATTGTCTGCTCTCCCTAACATACACTGAAAATATTATTGCGGTAACCCCAAACTTTTAGACAAAGAAGGTTGGATTATCCATTATTTCAAATTATTTGCTCTTGTGACTTAGCTCACTAGAGGACGTTGCACTGCATAATAGAGTGTTGCTTATTTCTGGTGGTCAACTTGCAACTTTTTGCCCAAATGTTTGATATTTGTAAAATGTGTGAATCCTCGAGAAGTGAATCCAGTTGTAAGCTCTATGTAAGTGGCTTAGCTGCAGATGGAATACTGCTGGAAAACGTGCACGCACATAAGTATGCAATCCATTGTCCAAAGTTCCAGGAAAACGCAGCTTAGCACGCCGATTGTGCGCGTATGTGAACATTTATGCGCAATAGCGCACGTACGTGAGCATGCAGGAACACGCTCGTTAGTGTACAGGTGCACGCTCATTAGCATGCACACTATCATATTTAAACAGACATGAATCCATGACCAAGTTGCTGAGTGGTCTTTAGCTTGTCCCTGTGTGCCCTGTACTTTGTTCTTGTATCCTGACGTATGATCCTGGCTTGGGACCATTTGACTTCGCCTCCTCCTCCTGATTTGGTACCTCTGCTCTCTGATCTCCTGTGTATGACCATGGCTTACGTTTCCTGGCCCTGCACCTGATCTGTGATTCTGCACCTCAAGATTCGGCTCCCGGTGTATGACCTCGGCTTGAACCTGACCTCCCTCCTGGTCTGCCACTTGGTGGATCGCTCCATCAGTATCCTGAGCAACGACATCCTGCCAGTGCTTCCTTGGCCACATACCCGGTGTCATCTCGGTCCTGCTGATTCACCAGCTGGTCAAACGCACTCAAGCCACCAGTATCGGCACCTGTGCTCTGCTCTGTCCTTACATCCCCTGTCACTACTTTCATAGGTGTGGGGCAAGAGGTACACGGGCAACTCCCTTCTCAGCTGAGTCTTCAGTCAGGTACCTGATACTCTATCTGTTGTTGGTCCTGAATATCCATTAAAGCTGTCAGTATAGCCAGACAGGCATACAGGATATGCAAAAGAAGCTCAATTTGCATAGATACATGTCTGGCTAAACTGACAGCTCTAATTTCTGTTCTGTTCAGTTGGAAGCCTCCCTTACAGCATATTAAAGTTTCTTAGTGGCCATGTCACAGTGTTACCCTTCCTGCTCTCTGAAACCTTCAATAAACATTCCAACTAAGATTTACCAGTATACTACATTCCTTGGACACAGGCACTGCCCCTCACGAGGGAGTAGAGTGTTCTTATTTCTTTTGTTTTACTTCAAACAATAAAAACTTGACAGGTGTTTCTTTCCTACTCAATTAAAAAAAAAAGTTTTGGCTATACATATACTTTGACTATCTGGGTCAGTTTAAAGTTGAGGTAACCCTAACTGGTTGACATTTACAGGGTTATTCACTTAGCTGCCGAAGACAGCCAAGTTAATAACCGAGCCAAAGTGAACAGAGCCCAACGATGTTTGGCTATTCACTTCAGATCAGATCGGCTAAAATCAGCCGTACATTGGCTGCCTTTGGTCAGCCAAACATGCCCTAGCATGTTCGGCTGAGCTGAAGTGCAGAAGGAGTTCTCATGGGGGTAGTCTCATAGGGGCTGAATGGCAGTGAGTGAATAGCTGAATGCTATGTAAAGAAAGTTAAGAAAACAATAAAAAAAATTAAAGAAAAAAAAAAACCCCAGCATGGGGTCCCCCTCCCAAATTGTATTAGACCACCGGCCGACCTTTCTCCCCACTTCGGGTGTCACTACAGCTCAGCCAAGCCAAAGCATATGAGTTCAGCTCAGCTGAGCCGCTCGGCTGCTGTACGGGCTATTGTGAGTAGCCCATACAGCAGTCCCTTCAGTTCAAATGAACCAAAGGGCTCAGGCACCCGAAGAGAGCCGAAGGATTAGCCGAAGCTATGGCTGGATCCTTCGGCTCGTTTGTGAATAACCCTCTTAGTTTGCCATGACCCTATGTATCATAAGCAATTGCCATTTTTTATAACATACTGTGTTTACTTTTTTGTAATCTTTTTTTCACGTTGGTGCTTCTTATCTTCCCCAGCTTCTTCAAGCCACTTCTACATGTATGGTACCTGCTCTAGCATTGGCTCTATATCATTCCTCAGGACCAGCTATCTGAATAGTGGAGCATGCCCATGCAATGTGCGTCAACACAGCCATTTGCAGTTTCCACCTGGGGTGTGTGTCACAAGGTCACAATGCATAATTGGAAGAAAGTTGTTACACAATAACAGAAGGTGCCTGGAAAAGGACCTTTTTGCTAAGATCACCAGGTATTCACCAGTATTATTAATAAAAGTCTACCATGATTGAAAACAACATTTGAACTTACAGCAAACCACTATGAAATGTTTAGGGTACAGTACTAATCACATTAGTCACCTGTGATGTGAGGGTTAACATCAACAACTCTCAGTGTGATAGAGTTGGACCACTCCACTGCCCCATCATTCCCCCTTCTCCAGGCAGAGCTCATATTATTATTGTTCACCTAATGTGATCAGGGGCGTATATGCCGCGAGGCAAACAAGGCGCTTGCCTCAGGCGGCAGATTCCAAGGGAGCGGTCAAAAATGCTGGGGTGTCAATGTACTGGCTCGCGACCTGCAGCCAGTCCCCGCCAACTGCCAACTGTACATAAACTGGCAGGGGAAGCTGGGTGATGCCATTGACCAAATATAGTCATGACCATATTTGGTTAATGATGTCACCTGGAATCCCTGCTGGCATGTTTACAATATAAAGCAAGCCATTGGGATGGTGTGATGCTGCCTCTAGATGATTGACCTCTGTCTGCATCTTTCATAAATTCTAGCAGACAGATAAACTGGCTACACCTACCCATTTTGTTCAACCATTCCTGAAACTGTGAACAGACTAGGTTGGGGTCCAAATCATGCTCGACCTGAAGCTCATGCCTAATTTGGAGTAATAAATGTCCAGATGTCAGCTGTCAGTGGGAGGAATGGTGTCAGACATCCCAACCTGCAAAACCTTATTTCAGGGAGGTTCCAGTCTCATTTCAGGGAGGTGCCCTTTCTGTTTTTTGGGTTGTTTTATTACAAGCGGCCGTCGTCAGAATATAAAAGAAATAATAATGATATAAGTTGACTAGTTGCTATGGGCAGCAAATGAAATAAATGTTCTCTATAACTAGACAACCAGGACATATCATTAATTCTATATTATCCACAAAGGGCTAACTGCACTCTCTCAACCCTGCAGGAGTGACTGTACCTGCTCTCAATAGTAGTCTATGTCCGCCCTCTCTGTGCAGCAAGTATCTTCTTCCTTCTGAGAGCCATGCCTCGTTCTGAGGCTACTCTAGAGATCACATGACCTTCCTTCAGGAGGCAAGCCTCACTCTGAAACCTTACCCACTGATATCTTACTGGAAAGGTTTACTCAGAGTAAACCTTTCAGAGAGAAAATGCCTCTCTCGCGGACATCAGGGAGCCGCTATCTAATAGAGGGAGACTCCCTGAACATCAGGGAGACTTGAGATCCCTGTGGTGTCCATGTGTCAGTGGGAGTAATGGTGCCGCTGTGTCAGTGTGAAATGTTGTCCCACCATTGATTAGTAGTCACTTACCTTGTAAGCTCCATGTTCTGCGTCCCTCCTCATAATAACATTAGGAATAGTTAGGCCTTTTACATTGCCTACGTTCCATTTCCTGGAACCTGTTGCCACTGTAAATACTGCAGCTTCTTCTCTCTGGCTTGCAATGAAAAAGCTCAGCATGCAGGAACTTCTCATTGCATGGACCAGTCTACAAAACCAGCAGGCTGTATATGGCCCTCTGGCCATGGTTTAGGAACTTCTGTACAAGCGCCTTCAACACAATAAGACTTCTGTTGTGCTCTAATACAAACTGATATTGATCAGCTAGGCTACCAGAAAAGATGGAAAATGTTTGACACTAGAATGGTATTATTTCTGATGCCTTCACCACCAGAATGTCTCCTGTTCAGTAATCATCCTCCAGAGTCTGCAGGGACACTGACAATTCTGGGAATTTTAACCCACTGGGTTCCCCACAGCTCTCACTGGTATTCTCCTGTTAACCTCCATGTCACTACTGTATCCTGTATTAAGGTAGAGGTCAGCAGGAAGAACCAGTGAGAGCTTCGGAAGACCTAGGAGATCAACACTGCTGGAAGTGTCAGTTTCCCTGCGAACTGCAGATTTTTACAGAACAGAGCGGGAAATTTAAGTTTTTTTTCTGTTATTTTGCAAGTACAAGCACTTTTCTTTCTGTAAGTTGTATTTCATGACAGGAACACTGCAAGGGCACACCTGTGTTGAAATCGGTTAGTCATGTTAGAATGTGTAATACATGTCAATATCACACCAGGACAAAAAAACTTGCTAGCAAAGAACAGGTTAAAGTGTTTACAATGCCTGACATCAATAAAAAATACAAATATAGGCATAGAACGGACACTGCTGGCTGCATTTTGGCATTGTGTCAGTAAACAATAAAACTAACTACGAATTTGAGCCAGTTTCTCCAAAAAGGGGCACAGGTTTTGCTTCCTGCCTGTCTCCCCCTACACTGTACAGTAGGGCTTACAGCTACTACTTATCAACCAAACTCTCATGGAGAAAGTAAAACCATAGTAACATTTATTTATAGCTCTGTGTTATTACTGAGGAAATATGGATCATAGCCTTAGGGAATAAATGTGAATTCCTACAAAATCTATAATAAATAATTTGCTGAATTGTAAATGATTTCACCTGCATTCGTTTGTGGTAGCCTGTTTTACTGGCTACAACCTCACTACTTTATTAAGAGTTATTTATTAAGAGTTTAATATATGATTGTTTAGCTGTGATGTGAGCATTTAAGGATAATACATTTCCCTTTTGGCAAAGGATTACTCTTAATATGTTTGTTTCAACATTATCTTGTTCCTAATTATCACATAATTTCTTATGACACCTCTACATGTAGTAAGCAGACATTTTTATCTAGACCTGTAATAGTTGTAAAACTATCTCATTAGTATTGAAATCTTTAGAAGGTGTTATTTTACATTAAAATGGTATTGTAATATAGTTAGAATGTATTATTTTCTAGGTACCAGCATATGCGCTCTGAGTTTGAATAGGAACATTGGAGTGTTTGACTGTAAAACATTTTTCATTGCCACCTATCATCAAGCTTCCTTTTTATGGTAGTGCACTATAAAAATAAAAATGAACGGTTTACACTGTGACGGACTCCAGTACTCAGGATGAGTATGTCTGCCTCTGTTGCCTTCCTTGCTCAGGAAAAATTGTAACCCGATGATCATTAGCTCCTAGTTCACCCAGTCACTAGCCAGAACCAAGTGTAGGGTGGAACAAACTCTGATTTATTGAGCAACTGTGCAACCTTTTATACACAAATTGATCAGATAAGAGTGTAATCACATTACATAAACCATGCCCTCCCTAGACATTCTGAGTGCACAAGCCTGCAGGGGTCCAGCTGCTAAAGAGCTCCAGACAGCCATCGCAGGGGCCCGGCCAGACGCAGGAGAATGTCATTGTTCTGAGCTCCTTGGAAGTACAAAGAGAGCTAACAGGGGAGTGGTGCTGACTGTCATTTGATAAACAGGTTACACAGTATAACATACTTAAAAATAACCCAACACCAATACACACATAACCCATAAACCGATGAGCAGGTCTTCACATACACTATTTGGTTGCTAGGACAGTGACAAATACTGTCCTTCCATCATATAATTCATATTTGAGGCATATGATGTTGATATTTCTGGATAAGGGAAAAAAAATATAACACTAAAAAAATAATTCTGCTGCCCATTATCATTTACCATATACTGTTTATCGATCACAATTACAGTGTAATACCAAAAAGGCTGCTACATAGTTACATAGTTAGTCAAGTTGAAAAAAGACACAAGTCCATCAAGTTCAACCTATAGACATATGAAAGAAAAGAAGAATTAATGCTGAATTAATTCCACTAAGTAAGCAAGCAAGCAAGCAGATGTAAACTACTGTTTGCTAACTTAGCATGCTTTTGAAAAGAAAAAAAAAATGCATGCTTAGTCACGCTTCTTCCTTTTAGCATAAATATGAACAATTAAAAATGTTGCTTTTGTAGCAATAACAAACTGGCATCACTGCTTTGTAAAGCTTGCCTCAGCTGTTCTCCCATTGCAAGAAATAAAAGATATATGAGTTACATTTAGAAGTTTATTTTTGCAGTTCACTTGCTGCATTGAATTACTGTGACAATTAAATCTTAAATGCTACTAAACTGATGCCAAGTTACTTGCTTAAGCAATCCATGCCACAGTGCCCTATAACAGCATACTATATATCAATTTTCAACAGCTTACAATTACATTCTTTAAAACCGATCACCAAGTTATCGCCTCCACTGAACACCCCCCCTCCCAAAACACTCCCCTCTACCCGATTGCCCATTTAGACTAAATTTAGACTAAAGCACATAACGCCACGATTTTTTCACTTGATCCATGCAGACCTGGACTTGGCCTGGTCTTGAGGCTTCTTTCTTCTGGGCTGAAGTGTGGGAGAAAAATACAAATGGTGGCACCATGAGGCCACAACATGAGGAGCTGTAACAAGATTAATTGGTTACAAATACAGCTTTAGAGACTAAGGGGGTTATTCACTACACATTTAGAGAAACACATCATCAACCTGGATCTATTTTCACATTTTTAAAACTTTGTTTTCATAAGGCCTATATGAAAGAAATGGAAGTATTCTGCATCTGTTAAGGATACATTCCATATTCTATTTTTTAAGCCTCCATCTGCCTACATACTACATCCTTTTTTTTTTTTACTTCTGTAAAGGGCAAGGCAGAAAATGCTCCAAGATCAGGGTAAAAAAAAGACTTAGGGGGTTATTCACAATGCTGCCGAAGGAAGTTGAGTGAATAACCAAGCCAAAATGAAGTGAGCCTAACGCTGTTCGGCTATTCACTTCGCACCTGTATGGCTGATTTCAGCTGTACATCGGCTAAAATCGGCCATACATCAGCTTTCTTCGGCTGGCTTCAGTTCCCATTTGTAGTAAATGCTGAAGAGAGAGAGAGAGATCCGATCAGCAGGGATCTCCAGTGACATCATTTACCATATATGGACTTTCCCATTTGTAGTAAATGCTGAAGAGAGAGAGAGAGCTCCTTCCCCTCTGCCATCAGCGATCCACGATCATTTTAGTATGTCAGTGTCAGCAGGGAGAGAGAGAGAGGGGGGAAGGAGCTGGCACACGGGGACGTGCAGGTAAGGAGAGAGCTGCTGCGCATGTCCATATATTCGTGGATGCGCAGCAGCTCTCAAGAATCACTGTCAGTCATCAGTGGGGAGGATCCCGTCAGATACGTCGGGATGTCTTCTCATTGCGGCGCTTAGCCCCGCCCACCACCTTAAATAAGGGTTTACAGCCTTACTGTGCATTTTGGCTAATTAGAGTAAATTACATTATTTACTTATTTAGCCTAAGGAATGCATTAATAAAAAAAAGATAGAACCCCATAGTTCTCCTTTAATAGAAGACGTAAAAGGACAATTATTATGTCGAGGTAGAATAGGCTTCCCTGAAGAGATGAGTTTTCAAGGATCGCCTAAGGGTGGACAGAGTGGGAGATAAGTGGACAGTTTGGGGTAGGGAGTTCCAGAGGATAGGAGAAGCTCTGGAAAAGTCCCAGAGGTGAGCATGGGAAGAGGTGATGAGGGAGCTAGTGAGAAGGAGGTCTTTTGAGATGAGATTGGTGATGTAGTTTGGGGCACAGTTGTAGTATATTATTGTTAATATTTTGAATTTTATTAATTGAGCAAGTGGGAGCCAGTGGAGAGAATGACAGAGAGGAGCAGTGGACACTGGTTGGTAAGGTGGAATGTATTTGGCATTGGAGGTGAGGACATTAACATTGAGAAAGAGCAATTTATTTCTACCAGGTGTAGCCATGGCGAGTGATTAATAAAATAATAAAAATAATGGTCCTTGGAGGTGAAGTTAACCTGAAGCTTGTGACTTGGAAACAGTGTGGCTTCAGAGTACTCTTAATAGAAATTGAAGATGTATGACTTCAACTTGAGAAGATCATCAATGGGAGAGACCAGATGGAGAAGATGAGGGAAGACAAACAGAGTAAATGTTTTATTGAAAGACAGCTTAACCAGGATAATATTGAAGATAGATTGAAGTGGGTCTTTGTGATACTCAAGCCCTGTGGCTTTCAGGAGACCTTTAAGCTGAATGTTTTTACACCTGTCTCGATTGTCTAAATCCTCTAAGTGAAAAATGTGAGGGCTTTGGGGCTTTACTCATTCTCACTGCCTAACCATTGGGAATTAGTGACCCATATTTTGTTGGCTGCAAAACTGAATCTGACAAGAAATTGGCGCTGGGTTTTTCCCCCCGAGTATTGTCAAGTTATCAACAATATTTATACGTATTTTGTTATGGAGAAAATGATCACCTTAAAAGATGGGTCTTAGGTTCATTGCAGACTTCCTGGAAGGCTTGGATAACACACCCTAAGAGCAGAATTATATGACTGTTCAATATTATTACTGACAACTAAAAACTTGTTCTAAAAAAGTGAGTTGCTTTGATTTATGTTGGGTTCTACTTTTCCTTGTATTCTTATCTGTATTCTTTTTCTTTACATGGCTTAGGATAAGTATTATACCCTAAATTTGTTATGCATATGGTATTTTGTATTGTATGTGTTTGAATATACGACCTCTTGGTCTAATAACCCTCTTTAACTGTGACATTTTTCACTCTCTGAAATGTTTTGATAATAATGTTGTGTATTTTACCATTTGCTATGACAATCACAGGAGTAGGTAAACAGGAATAGGTACTGGAAATCAATTTGCATTTGCTGGAGGACCTCTAAAAGCACTGATACATGTTTTGGGGGTCAGTACCTCCAGGATAGTTGACTATGCTGTGAAAAATAGTATTTCTAAGCAACACACTGTATGTGGCTGAGAGTGTTCAGGTGGTAAAAGAGAACAGCCTTCTATCTAGAATTTGTAGTGTAGCTGTCATCTTCAGCGGTGTTCACGGCTTCAAAGTAAGCATTAATGGAAGTCAAGGATTCTGCTGACTGTTTTAGCTGAAAGGTAGCTTTAGCAGTATGGTGGCCTTTGTTTTTCACAATTATGTTTGCCCTGATGAAGGGAACCTGCGTGTTTCGGAAACGTTGGCAGTTTGACACTTGTGACATGCTTCTTTGAATAAAAGAACATTTGGATTTATCATATCATTTGAGTGCTGGTTATCTTCATTGTTAAAACCTTGGATATGCACGGTGCCAGCCATGGACATCACTACGAACACCACCACTACCTGAAAAAGCGGTCTCCATTGCTGTATGGTGTGCAGGGGATATCTCTGTTTATTGATGGGATTTAAAAGATGACACAAAAGTAGTTACAGTCTGCCACCATGATTTTAGGAGTGAATAGAGTGTGTATAACCAGGTCTTTTGTCAAAAATGCCTATTAAATGCCAAACTTAGCTTTGTACTCTCCATTACAGTGACTGGTTTATCTAAGTTTCCCATGCTGTGCACTTTCTCCTTTATGTGTCAGAAGACGTCCCATATTTTCTATACAGAAATCTTACAGAAGTACATGCTGGGGTAATAGCTGCAAGAGGGACAGGAGAAGAAAGCCACTACAGTGGAACTTTTAAATGAATGGATTGCTAAAAATGGTAAATGTGAATTATACCACTGACCCCCTGCATTTACCCTACCTAATCCCTTTGCTTGAAAATCTCCTTTAAATTTAGTGATAAGGTATACTTCAATGTAAAAAAGAAGAAAATCACAAAAAAAAGGGAATATCCTGTAGATTTTCTACCATTTCCTTTGATGTCTCACTCCATCACAATTGTTAAAAACAACATGTCTCAGCTGTTCTGTGGAATTTTTGTTGTTACACTTTTCTTCCCTTGCAAGAAATTGTTAAACGTACTGCCATGAAACTGTTTTATCTTTTTGTTACCTACCTTTAACCTAACATTATAGAATTAACCATGTTATCCGTACGTAGAAATTCATATATTTAAGGTTCTCTAAGCGTTTTTAAAATTAACTGATTTTGCTGCTTTAACAAAAGAAGCTTGCCTGTCTGGTACTATGCCGAATTATTAGCTTTCTTAAATGGATTTTTTTCAAGGTAAATTGTAAAAGGGTTTACACATAATTGGAAGGTTATTTTCTTTAACAATACAAACAATGAATCCTGCCTTGAAATAAACTTCTAAATATATATGTATTATGTACAAAAGTTCTCTATCTGCCCTTTGCAGAGATGGTGACTTTTACAGTAGCTATAATAAAATGTTCACAGCCGGTTAGTAAATTTGTTGCTATCATACTATAATTTTTATAGTGAAGGTAAGCAGGTAAAGGATCTTTGTGTTGCAGTCCTTCAATTTGCATGAATGCTTTTGATTACATTTCAAATAATGTACCTGATCCCCCAACATCCAAAAAAAGGTTTCAGTTTTAGTACCAGTGGCAGACTAAAGGGCCCTTGCACATGGAAAAAAGAGTAAGAACACCTATCCTAAAACCATCCATTCTCTTTTTATTAATAAAATGTTGTAGTGGGTTGTAGTGTTTTATTTTTATTTTTAGGCAGTGTATTTTATTTCTACATAAATTTGATAGGATTTTCTATTATTTTCCTTTTTCATTTTCAGCAGCGTGAACCTGTTGGTGAGAACAGCAAAGCTGCCCTTTGTTGGCAGCACATCACTGTATACTGTTTACTGCAGCAAATCCCAGATTGTGAAGTGCACCAAAGCCCCGCATCCTCCATCCCAATATCCCCATAGCAACTAATAAAATGAGCCAATTTCTTGATGTCGCCATACCTGGGAGGCCTAAGAGAGAGACATAGGGGTCTATTCACTAAGCTGCCGTAGGCAGCCGAGTGAATGACCGACCTGAAGTGAAGTGAGCCGAACACTGTTCGGCTATTCACTTCAGGCTGGTACGGCTGATATCAGCCGTACATCGGCTTGCTTTGCATGGCTTCGGGTCACTAGCATTGTACCCGCCCTCTGCTGATGGACATGATGGAGAACTGCAGCGCCAGGGAGAGTTTGCTGTTTGGAGATCAGTGTCCCTGGTTAGCAGGTAACCAGGGACGCTGATCTCTCTACAAGTGGCCTGAGCCAGCCGTAAGATCATGGCTGGCTCCTCCCAGCTGTCAGAAGCAGGCCGCTCGGCCAGCTTCGGCTTTCAGCGCCGCTCAGC
>NW_017307615.1:315681-322675 GCF_000935625.1 Nanorana parkeri
AGAGGCAGGTGCCTTGGGTGCAATGTGTCAGTGTGATGGAGGGGGCACCGCTGTGATAGCTCATCTATCTGCCTCTGCTACTTGTAAACACAGAAGTCTGCAGTCTTCCACTGCCATGTTCTGCAATAGATATCACTGAGGGACTGCCTGTCACTTTGTCACTATACAACTCATTCATATGAAAATCATTCATCTTATTTAAAACCAAATCACAGAGGCATTTTTTCCTTTCAGCAACATTTCCAATGCAGGGGCATTTTTTCCTTTTAGTAACACCGCTGACACAGGAACATTTGTTCCTTTTGGTTACACCACCAATGCAGGAGCATTTTCTTTTAAGTGACATCACCAAAGCAGGGGCATTTTTTTCCTTCCAGTGACATGAGCTATGCAGAGTCATTTTTTCTTTTTAGTGAAACAAATTACACAGGAGTATTTTTTTTACTTCCAGTGACATCAGCACAGGGAATTTGTTTTCCTCATGCTGATGTCAGGGCATTTCATTATGCATCATTGTTAACCCAATATTTTGCTCTAAACAAAATGTGCACCCCTATTAAACTCATACATTACATATATTTTGACACTCTGCTATTGACCCCACTTCCTGCTCCAACAAGAGCTTTCTCCATGTGAGGTAGCGTTTATTGATCTGGAACAGTTCTTCAGTTCAGAGGTTTGTAATCAACACATATTTGTACTCTACCCTTTTTCTTTCTGACCACCACTATTGGGGATGCATAGGGGTATTTAGACTAAACAATGCTGTTTTGGCTTTTATCTTGTGCAGGCACCCTTGAACATAATCCAAATCTTTTGGGAGGTATCTGTCTGGACCTCTCTCTAAAAGGGTGCTGAATGCTTTTAGCACACACAACATCCATGTCACGAGTAGAGAAAACATCACAGTATTCCATTACCTTGTTTACCTTGTGCCTGTTTGTGTTTTGTAGAACTATCAGCATCATTCAGGTGAAAGTGCAATATGGTTTCTTGTTTCTCAACTTTGGCAGGGTAGGAACTAATGGTTTTAACTCAGTAACAATATGCTAGGCTGGTCATATAACTAATAGTAATCAATCTCTAAAAGGAAAAAGCTGCAGTTTGCCCCTGGTAAGATTTTCACATAAATCTGCAGGACTGTCACTTCCCCTGCTGGAAGCTCTATAGGATGCTAGGGGGTTCTCTACACATACTCCAGGAGGCTCAGGTGAAAATATTTAGCAAATATCTTGAAGTTCTGAGCTACAGGCAGTGAAGGAAGGGGAGTCCCCTGGTGTGGCTGAAAAGAGTCCCTAGGTCAACCTAGGGTAACCCACTATATCCACAAGCAGGTGCCCTACTGGACCCTCCTTTTTTCCTCCTGTCCCCTTACATTTTGATTTCACCAGGTGAGGGATCCCTTAAGGTACTCACAGTCAGGTGACTGTTTCATATGGCCATTGCCTTAGCCCTCTGTCATGCCACTGCCTGAGATCTTAAGCTCTGTCCCATCACACCATCCCAGTGGGAGAGAGGAACCAGTGTGTGAAAAACTTTAAAGGTTTTAGGACTGTGCAAGCCCCCACCGACCCATGTCTGCTCTGCCCTCAACACTTGTGTCTCCCCACCAAAATAGCGGCCTGAGTGCAAACAATGCATGTGCGAGTCCGCACACACAAAGTAACACAACCAGTTAGTGTCAACCATGCGTGCGCCGACCAGTGCACATGCAGTACATTGCAAAATAGCGGCCTGAGTGCAAACAATGCATGTGCGAGTCCGCACACACAAAGTAACACAACCAGTTAGTGTCATCCATGTGTGCAACGACCAGTGCACATGCAGTACATTGCACGGTAAATTGCGGGCTCTGGCAAAATTGCCCCCAAAGCCCACACAAAAGGAAACCTAAAAGCAATCCCCTTTGCCCTACTAGAGGGGGAGCAGGGTAGGTGGTAAAGGTGAGGAGGAGAGAGGAGACCGAGGGCAACTATTGAGCCCTTCGGCATGAGGAAGGGGTCCAGCATGCAGTCCCCCACCAGTGACAAATAAGAGAGGGTGAAAGCCAGCCACAAATGGGCAATAAGGAGTATTAGTAAAAAAAAAAAAAAATCACCAAATAGAGGGGGGACCAGGGCTTTGACTCACCGCCTCTTGTGCCATCTTCATTTTATGATAAATTATTCCTTGGCTTCCCTCACTTCAGACAAGCATACACCCTAAGGGGCTTTCAGGGATGGGGTGACTCCAATGCAGAAATGCCACTGCCCTGGACCTGTATAGCATTCTAAAGCCAACTCAATACGCTGCACAATGTGCCAAGGTTGGCACCCATGCAGGATCCAGTGCCCAGAGCAACATTACAGGGTGCCCCCTACACCATCTGCTGTTGTCCTTGCTCCTGCCATGAGGTGCTGATCCGGAAACTACACCGTTGCATATGTGACTGCATGCAGTCAGTGAACTTGATTGAAGACATTAAAAGGTAAGAGTAAACATTCTAAAAACAAGAGTAAAAACATGTCCATCACCTCAGGACACTGGCTGAGGATCTTTTGTGGTGGGATGGGTTATACAGGGCTCCAACAGCTCTCACCAGTGTCCAGTCACATGATGATGCCACTATATGACCCAACTGTCTTTATTTGTCCTGTGTCATGTACACATAGCAAAGTACAAATAACAGTGACTGGAGCAGACAGATTCTGGAGAAGTTGCCCATAGTGAAGTTTCAAACTTTCATTTTTAAAGCTTAACTGAACAAACTGAAGAGAGAAGCTGATTGGTTATTATGAGCAACTTTTATGTGGCAAATAAGTTGCGCTCGGTCTAGTTGTGAAAACTCACTTATGCACAAAGTTGCTGCTGGTCTATTTAGTTATTTAGATTTCGAGTCACTCATTCCCAGCGCAGTGATTTTTGATTATTACTATTATGAGCAACTGCTCCGGATTCTGATAAATGCCCCCAGTATGTCCATGACTCAATATAAATGTGGAAGTTTTTAGCAAATAACTGGAAAAGTCCCACTCTGACAATCTCTCCCTTTCCTACTGTCCCACTGCACAACACACGGTGTGTATGCCTGTAACTGCATATAAAAATAGAGCAATTTTTTTTCAGAAATCAGAACCAACATCTAACTGTCCCTATTAACACTCTCAAATCTCTCCCTAATCTGCTACACCAACACACTGTTTGTGTCTGCATGTAAAAATAAGATTTTTTTCAGCAATAAGGAGAGCACCAACATTAACACCTAACTTTCCCTGCCTCCTGCGTGCTTTTCCTAACTACTCTGTGCCTCTTCCAACTCACATTGAACAAAGGCTGCTGGGAACCCTGACTTTTTTATAGGGAAAACCCCCTTGATTGGCCCTTCAAAGCCACTTGACTACAGTTCAGATCTCAAAAAGTTTATGATTGGTAATGGTGGCTATGACAATGAATGGTTGCATTAGTTCATCATTTCCTACAAGCCCTGAATGACCGGGGTTTAGGTTGACCTCATTGTTAACATAAACCCATAGCTCATCCCAAGTTAATGCCAGTTCCAGCAACCTTGCAATTAAAATGAATGTCTTATTTTTAATTAAAATATTAATGGGACTAATAACAAAATAAATTAGAAAAAAAACTATGTTACATACATTTGTCTTTAGATTCCATAGAATTTTTTTTAGAGATATGCTTGAGTCCAAGCAAACATTGTACCTGTTATTAGTACCTACTGCAAAAACACATGTACATTACATAGTGTAACAAGGACACTCCATTGTAGTCCAGGTAAGTCAAGGAAATGTGGAAATGTGTATAGGAGTCGCTTGGGGTCTAAGGTTTTAAGAGTACTTCTACCCCTCTATGTTACGGTGTCTTAGAAAGGTATCTAATTGGTTTTTGAATGATTCAATACCCTCTGCTGCTACCACTGCTTGTGGCAGAGAGTTCCAAAATGTAACCAATCTGGCTGAGAAGAAGCCCATAGGCCCTTTGTGGTTAAATCTTTTCTCTACCAATTTTAGGTGGTGGCCTTTAGTCCTTGTTAGGGAGTTTACTGTAAAAAATGTACTGCTGATGTTGCCATCACCACCAAACATTTTATACAATAAAATCATGTCCCGTCTTAATCACCTCACTTCTAGCGTGAACAAGTTTACATTTAGTAACCTTGTCTTATAGCTTTGATCCTCCAGCCCCTTAATTAGTTTTGTTGCCCTTCTCTGGACTCTCTCCAGCTCCAGGACATTCTTTCTGTGAATAAGTGACCAAAACTGAACCACATACTCCAAATAAGGCTGCACCAGTGATCTATAAAGTGGCAAAATTATCGCTTTGTCTCTACAGTACATTCCCTTTTTAATACAAGACAGTACTCTGCTTGCTTTGGTTGCCGCAGCCTAGCATTGCAAGCTATTATTCAATCTATTGACTACTATGACACCCACATCTTTTTCCATTTGTGACTTCCCTAGTGGAGTTCCCATTAATATGTATTCTCCTTGCCTGTTTTTAACCCCAAGATGCATTACTTTCCTCATCTGCCATATAGTTGCCCACTATTTTATCCAGGTCCTCCTGTAATGTTGTAATAATGTTTTATTAAAGTCTGTATCTATTACCCTCCCAATTTTAGTATCATCTGCAAACACAGAAACATGGCTTTTAACACCTTACCCAATATCATTAATAAACAGGTTAAACAGTATTGGGCCTAGCACAGAACCCCAGGGCACACCCCTCATTACTGTAGCCTTATTGTGAAAAAGATCCATTTATCAATACTCTCTGGACACGTTCCTGTAGCCAGTTCTCTATCCATTTACACACCATTTCATCTATGCCTATAGATTTAGGTTTGTGTATTAAGCATTTATGTGGTACTGTGTAAAATGCTTTTGCAAAATCCAGGTACACCACATCCACTGATTTCCCGCTATCCAGGTCTCTACTCACCTCTTCGTAGAATGTTAGTAGGTTGGTCTGACAAGAATGGTCCTTCATAAATCTATGCTGATTTTAACTTATTATCTATGAACAAAATCCACTAAATAGTTCTTTATGATTCCTTCAAACAGTTTGCATACTATTGATGTTAGACTGACTGGTCTGTAGTTCCCAGGTTGGCATCTTGAGCCTTTTTTGAATATCGGTACTACTGTTGCTTTACACCAGTCACTTGGTACCCTTGCAGTTATTAATGAGTAATAATGGTCTTGCTATAGCCCGGCCGAGCTCTTTAAGTACCCTAGGGTGCAGGTTATCCGGTCCTATTGATGTGTTTGCATTAAGTTTATCAAGTCTTTGTTGAACCCCGGCTACTGTCAACCACTGCGGTATTATACGCTCTGAGCTACTCATATCCTTATCTCCATTAAACGTGTCTTTTTCTAAAGTGTATACGAAGGAGAAAAATTAGTTTAATACCACAGCCTTCTCCCGGTCATTTGTAATTAATCTCCCGTTCTCATCTTTTATTTGGCCTACCTGCTCTTTTTTTACCTTTTTTACGGTTTATATATTGAAATATTTTTGGGGGGTTCTTTTTACTGACTATGTGGCTATATGTTTTTCGTAATCTATTTTAGCTGCCCGGATCTCGTGTTTACATCTCTGTGTTGTTTTACCGTTCTATTTAACCATGCAGACTTAGCTATCGATCTTTTATATTTGTTACCCAACGCTATGCACCTGGTAATCGCATTATGCAAAGTATTCTTAAAACAATTCCACTTCTGTTCAGTGTTCATTGTTAGAAATAAGTTGTCCCATTTAGCTTTATGTACTAGGTGACGCAGCTTATCGAAGTTTGCCTTTCTGACATTTAGCGTTCTTGTCAAACGAACACACTTCTCTTTTCTATACCCAACATTAAAAGTAATCACTCTGTGATCACTATTACCCAATGTGTCCCTAATTGCTATATCTGCAACTAGGTCCGCATTATTAGAGATTAATAGATCCAGAATTGCATTCTTCCTGGTCGTGGCCTCAACCATCTGAGCCATAAAATTGTCCTGCAACAGGTTTAGAAAACGGCCAGCCTTTATAGAATGAGCGGTACCATGTGACCAATCAATGTGCGGATAATTGAAGTCACCCATTATAACAACATTTCCTTGCTTCCCAGCTATTTCTATTTGTAAATGAGCATCCTCCTCTTACCTTATGTTCGGGGGTTAGTAACATACACCTATAATATGTTTACAACTGGAATTAGTCTTATCTAGTTCTACGTACAAAGACTCAACACCATTGCAATTTTCTATCATGAGGTCATCTCGTATGTGCACAGTTAGATTGTTTTTCACATACATGCATACCCCTCCCCCCTTCTACCAACCCTGTCCCTCCTGAACAGGTTGGACCCTTGTACATTAGCTGGACAGTCATGTGAGTTATCTAGCCAAGTTTCAGTTATTCCCACTATATCATAGTCCTCTTTGAGCAC
Organism: Nanorana parkeri; assembly: GCF_000935625.1. NCBI lineage: Eukaryota > Metazoa > Chordata > Amphibia > Anura > Dicroglossidae > Nanorana > Nanorana parkeri. The sequence continues at coordinate 322,112 of NW_017307615.1, forward strand.
CATAAGTTCAAACTCCTCTTGTTTGTGTGCTAGACCTCTAGCATTCGTGTACATATACTTCCATTTTGTACTAGTGGTTTTGGTTATATTATGTTTATATTATTGCATGTTCCTGAATCCCAACTTATTCTTTTATCTGGCCAAGGTATGGAAGATACATTACTAATAGATTTGACTTGAGTGAGCCCCCTATTGTGATACTGTCCTCTATATTAACTGCCCCCATAGCTACATATAACAATAAGGTGGTTTTCTCCCGGAGATCCGAACTCTAAGAACATAACCCTTTATAGGTCCATCTACCTGGTCTGTAACCAAAACTGATGCACAAAACAATTGAGGGACTAGCTGTAATGATTTAGCAGGTCCAAGAGGTTACTGATAGATCGGGAAAGACTACAAAATCAAAAATATTTTTAACTCTTTGCATCGGTGAATTGATGGTGGTGTCTATACACAATTTTTATATGAATAATAACATGTTTTTTACGATATGATTTTCTAGTCTGTCCCGATCTATCAGTAACCTCTTGGACTTGCTAAATCCCTGTAGCTACATACTCT